>NC_056747.1:1318893400-1318905900 GCF_019279795.1 Protopterus annectens | reverse complement strand
GTTTACTATCTGTTGCATTCTGTATAATATGATCATGTCCAGTCTGGTGATAAAGTGACCCCTGCTGTCACTGCAACTCCCAGTTCTAGTTCCACTATGACTAATAATGACCAGCCAACAGCAGTAGTAAGGGACTCCATATGGCAGGCTTGTGCATGGCATGCAACTGCACAGGTAAAGAGGCAGTGTCAAGTCAAGAACTATGGCCCATGACATTTAGATTAGTGTTTCCTTTCTTGTGAAAAAGAGTAAACAGAACACACAGCAAATACAACTTGAAAAAAAAAAAAAAAAGAAAGAAAAACCTAGCCAACCTAGAGTTTTCACTATGTAATTCATTGAAATCTCTTGTAAAAGAGGATTATGGGATATATGCAAATGACCCTTTAAGGACACCTGGTGTTTCAGCTATATGGTGGTTCTGAATGCCCATGACTTATTTCTTTTTAATTTAATTAATGGACAAATTCAGGCCAATAAAGCCAAACCCCCACTAACTGTGTGTAAATGAGGATTATGTGTTATATGCAAATGACCCCTTAAGGACACCAGCTGTTTCAGTTATATGGCAGTTCTAAATGCCTATGACTTATTCGAAAAGAGGATTATGGGGCATATGCAAATAACCCCTTATGGACAACAGGTGTTTCAGCTATATGGCTTTTCTAAATGTCCATGACTTATTGTAAAAGAGGATTATGGGATATATGCAAATGACCCCTTAAGGACATCAGGTGCTTCAGCTATATGGCAGTTCTGAATGCCCATAACTTATTTTGGGGATTGGATTTATTGGCCTAAATTTGTTCATTAATCAACAAACATTTAAAAAGAAATAAGTCATGAGCGTTCAGAACCACCATATAGCTGAAACACCTGGCGTCCTTAAGGGGTCATTTACATATTTCCCACAATCCTCCTTTATAAGAGGTTCAAGGAATGACACAGTGTAAACTCTAGCTTGGCTAGGTTTTTCTTGTTGTTTTTTTCTTGTAAAAAACATATAGAGTATAATTGATGCATGCAGTGATATATGTAGGCTATGCTGTGTGATGAATGGGCTGCTGTCAATGTTCAATGGACATTCTTTTCATCTTAAAATATTTTTTTTATTATTACCTGTTTGAATAATACTCATGTTTTCAATATGTCTGACTGCTCACTGATTCCTGTTCAGTGATGTTGAAAAGCATCAAATCAAAAAATTACTCACAATCTTATCTGTTGTAATGAATAACTTCAGCTGTACTGATTAGTTTATGTAGCAGTTCTCAGTACTGACAACAATTAAATACTTTATGAGGTGATGCATTGCAAATATATGCCATGCTTTCATTTCTATATGCCATTTCTTCTTGATTTTGTTGTACTGCACATCAAATTACTTTAATAGTGTCATACAAAATAAATTCTGACCAGAAAATTTCATCATTTGCACAATGAGAATGGTGTAGTTGCAGCAGTTAAGTTTACATGGCATGAAGCTTATTTTAATGTGCCATTTCTTTATGATATATTTTGTCAGAATATAGTTGTTCATTACTATTTTAAAGTTTTAGATGATTGCCACCTGAAGAAATGGTAATTCATGTAGCATTGATTTTTGTCAAATCTTCATTCATGGTGTACCCAGTAATTTTACAGAGATGAAATGAATATATATATATATATAGAGATGAAATGAATATATATATATATATATATATATATATATATATATATATATATATATATATATGGGATCCAGACACATGCTCGACTAGCATATGTCCGAATCACAAAACATAGAACACATACACGAAAGCGCTTAACATTGACAAGTCCTTCCGTGTATGTGAGCCCGTTTCGTAGATCGGACTACAGTGCGGGTAAGGGAAAATTCTCTTTTCCCTACTGTAGTGTGATCTCGGAGAGAGAATAATTAGGTAGGGGTGTGTGGGGGATGCAGGGGTGCAAAGCCCCCCTGCAGAAACATAGATTTTGTTTTTTGAACTACGCATACACGGAAGCGCTTTCATGTATGTGTGTTCGATGTTTTGTGATTCAGACATATGCTAGTCGAGCATGTGTCCTAGACCCATATATTTATTTATATGTACATATATATATATATATATATATATATATATATATATATATATATATATATATATATATAAACTCCTCTCCCCAACTCACATTCCAACTCAACAGAAAGCTCTGTCAATGAATTAATTTCACAATAGTTCAAGATGAAATGAGTCATACACATCTCCTATTGATAGCCCAGTTAATGGTGCAACTGATTTGGAGGAAGGGCTACTATGAGAACTGTCAGGTGGATTTGTGCAATGTTGTGACCGACTTGATGAAGGTGATCCTGCTGTAAGAGACCTGACACTGCTGCATGACCATGATCATGACCTGGAATGTGAGGCTCTCCTAGGTGTAGATAGCCATTGACATGACCTCTGAGAAATGTGTTGAGATTTTTCACTGTGAGTACTAACGTTGCTGACTTGAAAAGTAGTGTTACTATCATGTGATCTCCTCCAATGTGTCTGAACAGTAACCTGTTGCTCATAAGACTGAGTCCAGCTTGACTCTGATATGCCCTAACTAGTGTACAAATGGAGGCAGCAAGTGATGCTTGGTGTGTTACCATACTTTTCCATCTGTGTGATCATGGCATTTTCATTTCTTTTCAAAGTAGTGCTGGAAATCATCATGTATATCCTGTAGAACTCTAATCATTTCTAGTTGACTCTCTGTGTCATGACACATTTCTTGTTGGGCAACTAATACTTTACATGTTTCCTGGGGTAGTTTTAAGTAATTCATGTGCCTACGTCATCTTTGTAAATGTGTCACTGTAGTTTCTGAATGTCTGCCATGATCATCAAAGTGTTCTTCTGGGTGTGGGATATTAGTGTAAAGGTACAGGATGTTTCACTTGTATAACTGTGAATGTTATGTCAAGCTGAGCTCGACTTTGACTTACATTCTCACTTTCTGCAGACTTACTAACATTTTATGAGGTAAGAGAACTTGCCATTGAACCCAGGGACTGCCTGTCTCTTCCCTCAGGCCGCCCAATAAATATAACTCTGTTATCATCATCATCATCAGCAGCAGCAGCAGCAGTAGTAGTAGTAACACCATTTCTGCTGTTGACGTCATCCAAATTTCATGGTATAGTTTAACTGTTTGTTTCTGATGCTGACTCTGTAAAAATAAATTATTACAAAACATTAATAAGAATAAGAATGCAACACCGTACAGCACGGCGTACTTACACAGGGGTGAGTGGAGACGCACCATGCACACATCCATCATTTTCATTATTCGCTAATGTACAAGGTTCACCTCATAATAATGGATTGTGATGCATTTAATGACATCATTCTTTGTCAGCATTCAATTCTCTCTGTATAATTGTTGTATTAGCAACTTTAAACCAACCTTCATGAGCAGGTACACGTAACTGCTGCTGCACATATTGGTTAAATGGAACTGTGACCACACCCCCTCTAATTATCCCTGTTGCACCATCTTCTGTATCACAGTCTTTGCTATAGATGGGCAGAAGGTATTCATCGGTTGGAGTTACCTTAATAAGATTTGGAAGCTCCACCAGTGGTATGAAAAATTGCATTCTGCCTGGCCTTGCTTCTAGCAAGTGCATTGATTTCAACAACTACTTGACTCCAGGCCTTGTTACTCTCTGCTTGTGTGGGCCACCACTTTACCAAAAAGAAGTTTCCCATAAGTCCTAAGTGCTGCTACAAGGACACAATTTTCAACATGGCTCATGTTATCCTTTCTGTGCTTTGATCCCTTTTCTCCATCAGTACTACATACAAAATTTAGAAAATGGCTGCAGTCAGACATTATTACAGTAATATTATGGATGCCATTAGCTATTAAAGTACAAACCAGTGGCAACCGTTCCTGCCACACACAGTAACTGTTACTTAAGACAAACAAATATGAATAAATAATAGAAAGCTTAATATAGCCATGTTAATAGCAGTTCATTCAATCACACTAGCCAACCAAAAATCAACCTTGCTCTACCCTCTGCCATTATGTACCTTCTCCTCAATGTCAGTACCAAAACATCAGATTCATCACACATGGCTATTCACATCCATTGCACAGTGAAATCTTTTGTAGTAAATTAATGTATTTATTCCCATGAATGCACAACTGCACTTCTGTAATGTTCATTTTCTGTAATTACTACTGAATTCCTCAGCGCATGTCATGAAATACAACTTCAAAATAAAGAAAATAATCACTTAGGCAGTGGTTTCAACACATGCAAAGTATCCATCAAAATTCTCTGCAGATGAGATTTAAAGCAATATTTAAAATAATTTTGTGTGTCTTAAAAAATAACAATTTCTAAAAGTTTTCCTTATTTTACTATGTCAATTTCTAAAAATGTTCCTTCTTTTACTATGTCTGAGGTACCTTAATGCATTTGCTACCTATCTCAGCTATTTACAGACTAATATGATGATCCTCAAGAAATTTAGGGCCATTTACATATGTTATATGCAAATTAGGTTAATTTATATAGATCTGTACAGATTGTAGTAGTACAAGGTGTATCAGGGAAGTTTGGTATTTTGCCAATGAACACACGTCCAACATTACATGAACTTACTTCAGAAAGACATGAATGTGTTGTGGATGTTTCCAAAGTTCTCCGCACTCCACAGCTATCCCAAGCTTTCTGTGGGAATGCACAAACAGCCATAGACTAGACAAAATAACAATATAGTTTAAAAAAAAACAAAATGGAGTCTTCTGAATGTCAGGTTTACAGCAATCTGAAGGTTAATCCCTTCCCATCCAACACTGCAACTCAAACTCATAAAGTCATAAAAGTTAAAAATCACATTCAAATTGACATTTATTTCTATACCCCCCAACAAAGAGGATATTTCTACTTTACTATATGACACATACTGATGTTGGGGTACAAAACAAATAACTTTTACCAATAAGCATTATTAATGCAAGTTACTAACCATATATTTAATTTTTTTATGACACATGGAAAGGGAAGGGAAGCATTTTCCTTTAAGAAGAATCAATAAGTGACAATGCAGTTTTGGTTACACCAAACTTGCCAAGAGTGTCAATACCTGCTGTAATGAGCTTACTAGCAAAAAGGGTTTGCTTAAGTTGATGTCACACCCAACAGGGAGCGGTTCTAATCCTGCTTAATACAATCCTCACCAAACATTCCTCATTCTTGTTACGGCTCTTTGAAAGATGGCAGCTCCTGTGAAGGCATGAGGCCATGCTCCTAGCTGATCTGATAAAGAGACCTTTATCTTGCTTTATCTTTTGCATGATTCATACCTAGGGAAGATCCAGGCATGGACAAGATATAATATTGGCTGTTATGAAATTTTGAGCAAACATTTGAGCAAAGAAGGATATCAGTAATGTGTTAACATATTTTAACAATATATACAATTGCCACATACATATATTAAAATAATAATCCGTACATGCAACTGTGCAAATTATGTACTACTTTTACAGGGATCACTAATGGTGACTGGGCATATAAAGTTATGAAATAATAATTGCAATTCACATTTATAATTTTTACTATTGCAGGGAAAGAGTTGAAATAGATAACATTACATGAAGCCAGTTTTATGTAGGCCACACAAATATAACTAAAACATTTGCATAACACAGTTGTTTGTTCGGAAGTATTTCTTGTTGCTTGAATAATGTGGCTGAAATCTGACCTTAGACTGCAGGTTGCAGGAGGGGGTTGGTGCTGCTGTGCTAAGTGAATGTCCAGCACAAGCTTTTCTGAGAGAATGCTGTTTTACTTCAGTATTATCAGACACAGGTTTGCAGAAAAGGAAATGCACACTTCTATGAATCAATACATTTCAGTATTTGTACTTCAGTTATAACAGAACACAGTGTTTCATGCATTTTAAAAACAACATTTTACATATTCTATTATATTGATATGTAGAATAAATTGGACTTCTCTCTTTTAATCATAGCTGAAAAAATTAGATATAACAGTCAGTAGCAAAAGAGAAGATTAGAGTGACTGGTGGAATCTTCTGGTAAATATTGTCATAAAAGGAAATATTGTCAGCCTAGCTATCTGGAATTTTGTGAATAATTATATGCCATTTGTGAATATTAATATGATTTATATAGAAGTGTGACAGAGGGAGATGCTGCCAGCACAGCTATCTGGAATTTTGGAAATGGTTGGCTTGTCATTTGTGAATATCAGCATGATGCAATTGCTTGTGTTAAAGCTGTATTAGAACTGTATGTCATAGTGTACAGACGTGCAGAAGAGATATTTTATAAAATACTGAGCAGTAATGTATATACACTATTTTAACTGTTTAGATGTAAATGTATTTTAACAATGCGGACTGAAACACAAGAGGTTAACTTCAGAAGAATAGCTAAAAACTTAAATTGCTTTCTAACCACATAATAAAAAGATGTGTTATCTTCCAGTTTCAGTGCAATGTGGAGGAATGTAAAGTATTTTAAGACTTTCACCATTTGCCAAAAGATCTAAGGTCTATGTGTTTTTGCAGGTAGATGCTAAAATCAATGGTTGTGAGCCTGGAAACTGATAGTCAGATGACAAGAAGTGATGTCATGCTGCCAGCTACCCCAGCAGCAATATCTGAAATATTAATTTAAGAACTCTCTGAGCGAGAAACTGTGTATTTTGTATTTTGTCTTTGACCTGACAGCATCAGCTGGAAGACCTACTCACCACATATGTCTTGCCTGGCTCTGTAAGCAAGTTAACTAGGGTACAGTAATTTCTCTTAGATACGGATACGAATATAGTGAAGTATAGATGTTGTCTTTATTTATTTGAGGCTGTCCTGCAATGGTGTTTTTTAAGTATTTCTTGTGATTTTGAACTCTGATGTAACTGTGGTTATTTACTGAGTATTTTCTTGTTTTTTTTTGCTATTTATTATTACATATATTTAAACCTTTCATTGTGGCTGATATTTGTGAGACATGTTTAAGCTCTGAGACTATTTGCATATTTATTTGGTGACACTGTGTGGGCCACTCTAATAGCCTTGGTCTTGGTCAAACTACCATTTGGATTTATAATAACATTACACAGTAAGATTGGACACTCTTTGTTAAGGGCCTTAGAATAGCTGATAAGCAGTGGCTGGTGGCAGCCAAAACTACTTTATAGTCTGGGCAGAAAGGGGTATAGCTAGTAAACCTGTGCCAGCCTTGCCCATGTGTGTGTGTGTGTGTGTGTGTGTGTGTGTGTGTGTGTGTGTGTGTGTGTGTGTGTGTGTGTGCGTGTGTGTGTGTGTAAATCAAATCTCAAAGAGTGTGTGTGTGTGTGTGTGTGTGTGTGTGTGTGTGTGTGTGTGTGTGTGTGTGTGTGTGTGTGTGTGTGTGTGTGTGAGCTACTTGGGCAGGGACACAAAGCACTGTTTGGACAGAGAGGGTGCTGGAGGTCTTGGCTTAGTTGAGATCTCAACTTTATAGCTGTGCCACTGAGTCTTATTGGGGATCTGGAGAAAGAGGGAGACACCGGCCCTAGACTGACAGTGGTCTCTGTGTGCTCTTAAGGGAAATTGTACTTTACTGCGTGTACTTGTCATCCTCCCAGTGTGTACATCTGCCACCATTGCCAGGGTGAGGATTGAGGCTCCTTGATTATTGGGCCAGTGGTGGGGCGTCACATATTAATTGGTTGGCAGTGGTGGGATATCCACTTATTAGGATTCAGTGATGTGGATATCGCATTCCTGTATCCCGTAAACAGTGGCCACTAAATAAGGTATTTGTACTCTCAATCAGCCACACAGTGAACATTCAGAGTTTCACATCGCAATAGTTTTATTTTTTGTTAACTTAGTTAGTCAGGGAGACCAGACAAGGATATCAGCAGAGTTGTATGGCAAGCTGACAAGATGCCAGTTGGCTGAGATGTGCCAAGACATAGAACTGGTGAATACCTACTTGACTAAAGCAGAGATGTTTGCAGCCTTGAGCACAGCTGAATCACAGACCAGCAACCAGGAGGACAATCAGACTGGCCTTGGGGTGGTACAACTCACAGAAAATGGACAGTTCAACCATTCCATCGAGGACTTAAAAGAGATTTGAACTGGAGGCCAAACATTTGGAAACAGAAGCGGTAGAGAAACTGAGACATCTGGAAGCTGAGGAGAATGAAATGCAGAGGTAACATGAGAAGGATATGTTGACTCTTCACCAGGGTCATGGAGGTAATGGGGAAGGGAGTAACCGAACCCCAGAAGCACAACAGGTCAGTAAATGTCTTCCACAATTTACAGAGGGTTATAATTTTGACAGTTTTATTCCTATGTTTGAAAGGGTATGTAAACAATATAATGTAGACCATGGGCTCTGGGTACGATTCCTGACTCCCTTACTCCATGGTAGAACTGTAACTGCTATTTCTAGATTGTCTGATACTAATTGCTTAAATTATAATACTGTTAAAATTGTCTGTTAGAGTGTTTTAAGTTAACACATGAAGCTTATAGAAAAAGTTTTGTGAGCATAGATGCACAGCAGATGAAAGTATGTGTGAATATATTGCTGAGTTAAGCACTTATCTTCATAGATGGGTGAGTGGGTGTCAAGTCACCACTTTGGAAGTGCTGGCAGACCTTTTGGTGAGGGAACAAGCCCTTAGCACTTTGCTTGAGTACATGAGGATCCAATTGGCAGATAGGGAATGCAGGACTGCAGAGGAGTTGAGGAAAAATGGAGACCTATACCTATCAAGCAGGGCATCACTGCACAAGAAAGGGATACCCAGTGCTACTCATGGGACTAAGGGAACCCAAAATGGGCAGCCCATAGCTACCCTAACAGAGTTTTCCAGTAGTGGGGAAGGCACTAGTCCAGGAACGTGTACAGGACCGAGGATTAAATGCTTTAAATGCAACCAGTGGGGCCATGTAGCATTGAGATGTCCATGGAGGCAAGGTGGCGAACAAAAAGTGGGAGAGCCAGTAAGTGGGAATGACAGAATGCCAGCAGTGAGTTGTCTGGAGACAACAAGGGTATCAAACTACCACAAGAGGTTATATCCTATCTTAGTAGAGGAGAAAGAGGCCACTGCTAAGAGAGACACAGCCTCTGACCCAACCATTGTGAAGCCTGCAATGGTTAAAGAGGAACACTGTTTACCTGGACAATCTACTCCAGTCAGAGCTTTAGGATGGACCCCATTCCAAATAACTTTGGTTAGGGTTCACCTTGACTGGGAGGGTGGAAAAGGAAGCAAGCAAGTAGGTGTGTTTGAGGATATCCCTGCAGATGTCCTGATAGGGAATGATTTTGATAATGCAGTACTTTGTGTGCATGCAGTGACATGCAGTCAGGTTTTGAGACAAGCATGTGGGTCTGGTAGCCTGAGGGAGACCCAGACAGACCGCAGACTTGAAGCCAGGACTGGTGAGGTGGTTACTTCAGAGAGGGAGCTACCCTGTAACACTGAGACTGAAGGTGAGCCACAGCTGCTGGTGGGTACTGATGTTCCCTTGGATAGAGTGACTGCAAGGGCAGAGGTGAGTAGTAGTACCCAGGCTGACAATGAGGGATCACTGTCAGAGAATACCAGACTTCCTGTGGAAGGGGAGCTGGGAAAGGTTACAAAGAGACAGTTGAGACAGGCTCGGCTCTCAGACCATAAATTGCAAGACCTGAGGGAGGCAGCCAGTGGGGCACCGGATTTTCAAGGAAAAGGGTAATCTGTATACTGGGACAAAGGGTTACTGTACGGAGATTGGACTCCTGAAGGAAGCCTAGAGGGTGAGAGAATACAGCAGTTGGTAGTGCCCAGAACCTACTATCTGGTACTTCTAGCCATAGTCCACATTCCCTTTGCAGGTCTAGGGTCATAAAACATACCAAGAGACATATTATGCAGAACTTTTATTGGCCTGGGATTTCCAGAGATGTAACAGTGTACTGCAGGACCTGTTAGCCGTGCCTAAAGGTAGGCAAGGCAGGAGACAAGGTGAAAGTTCCATTGGTGCATTTGCCTGTGATTAAGGAGCCATTTCAGAGGGTAGCTATGGATATTGTGGGGCCTCTGAGTATCCCAGGTTCCACAGGAAAAAAGTATATCCTAGTGGTAGTAGATTATGCTACCAGATACCCTGAAGTGATAGCCCTAGCCTCCATTGAGGCAGAAAAGGTGGCAAATGCTTTGTTAGAGATTTTCAGCAGGGTAGGTTTCCCAAAAGAAATACTGACTGACAGAGGTGCCAGATTCATGTCAGACCTGCTGGCTTGTTTGTGGAAGCACTGAGGGGTGAAGCACCTAAAGACGTCCCTCTACCATTGCCAGACTAATGGTTTTGTTGAGAGGTTAAACTCTATACTCAAAACCATGCTACGGGCATTTGCAGTCCAGTTCAGGAGGGAGTGTGACAAATATTTGCCCCATCTGTTGTTTGCTTACATGGAGGTGCCCCAGAAATCCACAGTATTGGGAGGGTGAGTGTGAATCAAAGAAGGAGTCTGTTGTGGCATATGTCTTGAACCTCAGGACAAGGCTCAGGGAACTCATGGGCTTGACCCAGGTGAACCTGGCAAAAGCCCAATAGCAGAAGAAGGTCTGGTGTGACAGGAATGCTCGAGCTAGAGAGTATGCTGTGGGGCAGCAGTTAATGGTTCTCATGCCTGTCAGATACAACAAGCTGCAGACAGCTTGGGATGGACCCTTCAAAGTGGTAAGGAAGGTCAGTGATGTTACCTACATGGTAGAACTGCTAGGCAGGAGACAGGGGTACAAACTATACCATGTTAACACCATGAAACTTTACCATGACAGGGAGGCCCTTGTGCTAAGTATTTGCAGTACAAGGGAGGAGGAGTCTGAGGGGGATATATGGCTACAGGGAGCCAGCCAGTCAAATCCCAAGTTGTTATGGTAGAGTCTAGAATTGTGTGCATATGATAGGACAGTGCAGCACTGTGCTGGAGTCAGCAATGCCAGTGCAGCTGGAATCTCAGAACAGGGTGTGGGCAAGTGTATTCCTAGATAGGCTCACCCTCTCAAGCAATGTTTCTTAAGGGTCACTTGAAAAACTAGCTTGAGTTTTTTTTTTTTTTGGGGTGGGGGTGAAATGTCACAAAAGGAAATATTGTCAGCCTAGCTACCTGGAATTTTGTAAATAATTGTATGTTATTTGTGAGCATTAATATGATTTATATAAAAGTCTAACAGAGGGAGATACTGCAAGCACAGCTGTCTGGAATTTTGTAAATGGTTGTGTGTCATTTTATCAGCATGATACAATTGCTTGTGTTACAACTGTATTTATTCTACAGACGTGCAGAAGAGATATTTTATAAACTACTAAGCAGCAATGTATATACATTATTTTAACTGTTTAGATGTATATGCATTTTAACAATGGCGATTGAAACGCAAGAGGTTAACTTCAGAAGAATAGCTGAAAACTTAAATTACTTTATGATCACATAATAAAAGAGATGTTATCTTTCAATTTCAGTGCAACAGGAGACATAATGTGTAGAACTTGAAGTTTTTTGTATTGTTTTTAAATGTAGAGGAATGTAAATTATTTTACGACTTCCACCATTTGCCAAAAAATGTAAGGTCTATGTATTTTTTCAGGTAGATGCTAAAATCAGTGGTTGTGAGCCTGGAAACTGATACTCAGATAACAAGAAGTGATGTCATGCTGCCAGCTACCCCAGCAGCAATATTTGAAATATTAATTTAAGAACTCTCTGAGAGAGAAACTGTGCATTTTGTATTTCGTCTTTGACCTGACAGCATCAGCTGGAAGATCCACTCACCTCATCTGTCTGGCCTGTCTCTGTAAGTAAGTTAACTAGGGTACAGTAATTTCTCTTAGATACAGACAGGAATATAGTGAAGTATAGCTTAGATGTTCTCTTTATTTATTTGAGACTGTCCTGCAATGTTGTTTAAAATATTTGCTGTGATTTTGAACTCTGACGTAACTGTGATTATTTACTGAGTATTGTCTTGTTACTTTTATTATTTATTATTAAATATGTTTAAACCTTTCATTGTGGCTGATATTTGTGTGACATATTTAAGCTCTGAGAGTATTTGCATATTTATTTGGTGACACTGTGTGGACCACTGCTAATAGCCTTGGTCTTGGTCAAACTACCATTTTGCTTTATAGTAACATTACACAGTAAGATTGGATACCCTTTGCTAAGGGCCTTAGAGTAGCTGATAAGGAGTGGCTGGTGGCAGTCAAAACTACCTTATAGTCTGGGCAGAAGGGGGCATAGCTAGTAAACCTGTGCCAGCGTTTCCCAGGAGTGAGTGTAGGTGTGTGTGTGTGTGTGTGTGTGTGTGTGTGTGTGTGTGTGTGTGTGTAAATCAAATCTCAAGGATTGTGTATGTCAGCTACTTGGGCAGGGACACGAAGTACTGGTTGGACAGAGAGGTTGCTGGAGGACTTGGCTTG
>NC_056747.1:1318798400-1318888400 GCF_019279795.1 Protopterus annectens | reverse complement strand
AGCTGATACACCTTTTAAAAAGAAGAAAGAAGAATAAACATAAAGGATTAATAAAGTTACAATCAGAATCCAACAACCAACAAAGCAAAGAGATGTGAATAAGAGTATGCATTGTGCATCATAACCCACAGAACACTTTTCTCATGACATTTTTGAAGTGGTATAATACTGTTGATTACATCATGAAAATGAAAGCTACATGCGTGTGTGGGGAATCATTGCTGCAAATATATTATGAAGGGTAGCATCTTTCATACCTCTCAGCTTCTTAACACTAAAAAACTGGACAAAGCCAAAAATAAATGGCAGGGTGACAAAGGCCCCAAAATAAGGACAAGTATTGTGGCGACATGCATGAACGGGCGTTCCTTCTTGAAGATTGTGCGATAGGCCCAGCAAGCCAACACGTAAAACTCTACTGCCAATCATTAGCGGACCGGAGTTCCGCTGTGGCGACCCCTAACTGGGAAAAGCCGAAAGACACAAACAAATTAAATATTGCTCTTATAAACTTGGATAGTAGCTAAAATAAAAGGTGTTGTATTTGCATACATTTTCTGAAGGACTTGAAGAATGAAACGCAAATGCCTGCCATTATTTAGTTACTTCAGTTCTCAATTACTTGCCAGAAAACCACATATTTTATGACAAGCAGACCAAAAATATGAGGAAAAAATCTGGACATTCTGCAAAAATCTCAACAATTGAATGATATAGTCCCTGGGATTCATGAAGCTTGCGGCAGGCGCAGGTGTAGCGTAGGCGGAATAACGCCAAATATGGCCGTCGAGTGATTGAGGTATTATCCAATACCATGTGCACTACCGGCGTATGCCAGAACTGCACAGCCCTTGGCATAGGTATGCTAATCACCCCATGCGCAGTGTCACACCATGCAAATGAAGGCAGATATTGATTCACGAAGTGGTGCAGGTGTAGCGTAAGTCCACGGAAATGTAAACCAAAAGACACGGTTTACATTTTCCCAAACAGAACATCAGAGCTATGGAAGCGGACTAGACTCATGTATTACAAAGTTAACATATGCCAATGGCTAAATACACAGCCAATGGCATAAGAAAAGATGCACAACACCTAAAAAACAACATTTAATGTCATGTCCACAGTAACACACAGTATAACCACAGGGCATGTGTGCGCAAACTGGAACATAAAAAAATATATAAAAATGTCATAAAATCGCAATGTAATACAAAGCAGGTTTACACCATAATACACAATGGTAGGCATGGAACACCACAACCAAGGTGCAACTAGTGTGGTAGGTCACACCACCCAGTTACCAAGGTCCTGGCGGGACTGGCAGTGGTTTGACTGTTGGGTTGTGAGGGTTTGGTTATGGATTTGGTTGGTGGTTACACAAACAAACACAAAGGCAGGGTTTGAGTCTTACAAGATAACACTGGAGCTTAAAAAATGGCTTGCAAGGGCAGTTAGCCTAGTAATAACCTATGAACCTATGAACCTATGAACCTAAGGGTTGCTAAGGGCCTGTGTTCGGCATGGTAACTATGAATTAGTAGTCAATGCCATGAAAATGAGGCAGATAATACGGAATCACAAATGTCCCACCGGATGAAGGTTGAAACATATGGCGCAGCTATATAATACCGAGGAGTGGCTCAGAGGAGATACATGACATCAGCAGAGGGGTGTGCCACCTTAGCAGCAAGCACAATGGAGCAATGCAAACTGGCCTGGCTGTTGCTAAGCAAAGCTGCAGGATAGGGGTGGGGAGGAAGGTATAGAATCGTTTAGCTGAGAGCACACACGGTGCCCAAAAGCACATGTGTACGGGGATGAAAACATGCCCGAAACCCAGTAAGCGGATGCACGCAGCGTGAACAATAGCACAAACAGGAAGGTCAGAGGAAGAAAAGAAGGAAATGCAGAAGTAGGGTAATTGGCGTACTAATGAGCAATCAACACCAATCAACTCACAGCGGCCAATCGACGGCAGCTGTCAAGTCTGCTCGCAGAAACCTGCAAAACAGGATAGGGGAGGCACTGGAATGCAAAGAAAGGAGGGGAGGCATTGGATTGCAAAGATAGGAGATCTGTCATAGCAGAGCAACGCAAACTGACAGTAGACCGGCAATAGCACACATTACGCAAGATACACCAGGTCTAGGAAAGTACAAATGAAAGCAGGCTGCTGGATGCATGCCAGAAAATAGTAGGTGGAATGTGCAGAAATGTAAAGGGAAGGTCAAGAGGTAATCCACGGCAGCCAAATGTAATTCAACACCAAAGGCACCACAATAGTAGTTCCGGTAGTAAAACACATAAGATACCCTGTAGCTACGATCGTACATACACACCCTATGACATCATCGGTGTTCACAGCACAATAGTATAAAGTGTGAAAGCACCCTAAACACACCTGTGAATTCCTAAACACTGAACCATAGGTGTAATCACACGGGGAACTTTTAAAATGTACATGTTGGGAGCTGCCATAGCTGTGATTCATCAGCATGTGTTAGAGACTGACGGTGTTGTGGAGGATGATGCCGACAACCACCACAGGCCCCGGAGGAGGAGGAGAAGAGTGTTCAGACCAAGGGTAACCTACCAGGGGCTACATGATCTGGAGATAGTAGAGTGTTACAGGGTGGACAGGGACATCTTACAGCAAATAGTGGAGCTGTGCTGGCCACGCCTGAAAAACAGAAATAACAGAGGGGAACCCATCCCAGTGGACATGAAGGTATGTGTAAGCATGCAAATACTAGCCACAGGTACCTTTCAAAGGCCAACTGGAGATATAATGGGGATCTCAGATCTCACAGGCATCAGCATACAGGGTACTACACCAGTTCTTGGATGCCATGTTACCACATGCCAATGAGCATATATACTTCTCACGAACTCAGGAGGAGTTGGCCAGCAATATGCATCACTTCCACCATGTGGCACACTACCCAGAGGTACTGAGTGCCATAGACTGCACGCACATACAAATCAAGTCACCACCCGGTGAGCATGGTAGGTGCTACATAAACCGCAAGGGATTCCACTCCATCAACTGCCAGGTCATGTGCAATGCCCAGGGCATTATCATGGATGTGTATGCTGGCAGCCCTGGAAGCTACCATGACTCCCATATCTGGCATGCCTCACAGCTGTATCAGGTATTTGTCAGGGGGGACATCCCACATGGCCCCCTTGTGGGGGATGCTGGCTATGCACTGGAGCCGTGGATGATGACTCCCATCAGAAATGCACACACACCCATGCAAGAATGCCATAATGAGGCACAGGCACAAACCAGAATCATCATAGAGCATGTGTTCGGGATGCTGAAATCACAGTTCCGGTGCCTGGACACATCTGGTGGAGCCTCGCAGTACTCTCCAGGCACATGTGCCCACATTGTCATAGTATGTGCCATGCTACATAATATGATCCTGTGGACACAGCTGCAGCAGGGACAAAATGGTGAAGGCCCTCATAGCCCACCGCAATTGCCAAGGCCATCACAGGCACAGAGGGATTCAGACCATGAAGACACTGTGCCAGCCCCAGTAGGCAGACAGAGGTGTGCCCAATATGCCTACGCCTTGGCAAAGAGGGAACGTATAGCACATACTCTGACAGTGTAGGCCCCTACAGACTGGCACACCTCTCCACCTGCACACACAGTAAAATGGATGGCACACAAGTATGACCACCTGTAAATTGAAATGTATAGGTGGCCCACTGTGTGAATCCCACATAGGCAGCCCTCAAACATTGTACACACAACAGCTATTGGAACAAAGAATGTCAACACCTGAACAGTACATGTGCCTATCAGCATATGGTGGTGCTGTGTGTATAGGTTCCCAGGTACAATGGTAGGTACACGGCCGACTGTCAGAGGCCATACACCAAATGGGGCAAACAGTGTCCACTGTCGCCGCAACATCGAGTAACCAACTGTCGTGTAGAGGAGCAGAGGCGATCGTGGGAGCACATGTGTGTAAGCACTGTTCTGCATGCACTCAACACAGAGTCCCTGCTGTGTTAATGAGGGGCTCCACATAATATAATCATGGATGTCGTGTCAAGGCATGGGTGTACCCATGACAGGTATTTGTCACCCCAGCATGCACCTCCCACGGTCGTTTGAAGTTGTAGCACAGTATCGTGTGTGGCTCACTGAGATATACATACCCAATGCTGGAGCACATCCAGTAAACATCACATGGACATACCATTAACTGGACTCATCAATATGTAAACTAACTGAGTTACCCATGTGAGTGCAGCATGGAGTAACAGCCGTAGTATACTCCACATACAAAACGACATAACACGTGTACAAATCCCAGATGGCCATATGTTAAATGCAGTGACCGTCATGCATGTTCCCTTTCCCACGTCCTGCAAGGGATGTAACGTCATCCCGAAGGCATGAGTAATGCATGTCGGATGCAGGACAGCAGATCATGTTTAGCACACGTTACTGGGAATATGCATTACCCACTACTGGTAAGCGACGTTTAAATATGACTATATGGATATGCGTGAAACAGGGATAAGCTACTCTGAATATCGTGCAGATCACGGTCAATGATGTCCAGAATAGGTGAAACCAACATTATTCACCCCTGTACTAATAGTGCCTGCTCTGAAGGGTAAAACAACCACTGCCAGGTGTAGAACACGCAATCATGTATCGAATCACCTAACACTATTGCTAGGCAAGATGTACCTATGGTAGGTTTGTCACCTCTTCAAAGACTAATGTGGGACATACGTCAGATGTCTGCAGGCCGACACATACACCCGGCCAGTACGAAAAGCAGAAATGCACTGTTTTGCCTAGATAAAAGCTCATTCTTGTAATGTTGACTTACTTATTCTGTTTGTTGGTTCAGATACAGAATAACTGTTTTATGCGATTATTACATCAACTATAGGAAATAAGTATTTCTAAAATCACAGGACATTTGCTATGTTTACAAATATTTTGCAGGACACAACTGGTCAAAGAGGGACTGTCCCTCGCAGAGTGGGACAGCTGTCAACCCTAACCTATGGCAGGTGTGTAATGTGACAGGTACAGACACAAATGTGCGGAGTCCAGGAAACAGTATACACCAACAAGTACACAATGAAAGGTGTAGCTTGCCTGCCACTTTCCCCGTCAGATATATATATATATATATATATATATATATATATATATATATATATATATATATATATATATATATATATATATATATATATGTACACATATATATACATATGTATAATACAGATAGAAAGGGCGATAGAGTGATATATGTTGATATATACGGATTCAGCGATATCTGCAAATATATATAGATAGGTCAATGACATTCATAACACCTTGGAGGTGCAAATAATTAGGATACCGCCAACTATGGAATGTGTAACATACCGACATGCATAACCACAAGGCTGAATGACCGAAAGAACACAGTACCAGAACAGTAGAACCGCGAGTAATAGTATGATGATATGAATGGATAAGTAGTCACCACTGCCGGTGTTGCGGTCCACGTAGGTACTGTGTTCAATTGTGTTTGTGAGTGCCATAGTCTGTGTATGTGTGTGTTGAGGGTGCCGTGTGTGTCCCTGTGTGACTGTAATGTGTGTGTGTGTGTGTCCACATCATGTATCTGTTAGTGCCAACCCAGAGGTAGATCATTACAGTAGGTGTGGGTATAGCTAGCCGTAGGCATATGGTTACCACCTGTCCCACATTAGGAGGGACAGCCCTTCCCTGGGCAGGTGTGTCCTGACATAAAACATTACAAAGGGCAAATGTCCAAGATAGTAGAACATTAATATGTCCCATATATATTGAAATAGTAGCATTAAATAGTTATGCCTATATGTAAAAAATGTGAATGTTACATGCAATATGATAAGTACCAAAGTCCCACAACAATAGGTATGTATTGAGGATAAAAGTATGTGCTATCCTGTGTACTGACCATGGCTATATGTTGGCCTGTAACACCGCTGTGTGTCCCGGAAGTGTCCAACAATGGCCATATGAAAAGGTGGCAACCCATGGCAAAGAGGTTCTGTTACCAACATAACAGCAATGACTGCAAATATCTGGGACAGAAATACACGGGATAGCTGTCAAGTAGATATATCCCTTTACATATCGCTGCAATTCCGGAGGTATGGAAGTATCAACCTCACGTGCATATTATATAGAAACCAGTTAACAACGGCCCAATGTACAATCCCGTAACATAAGTCTAGTAACTGATAGCTTTTTAATTAGGGACGGAGCCCACACACATATATATGGAATATGTAGAAATGCAAGCCCCACAAACCTGTATATGCTACGTACACCCACTGACATCCCCCACACTAGAAACTATAGCAATACAGACTGTAATAACAGCACTAACATCCAGTCAGTCAATTACAACTGCAGAATGGTCAACATACCTTGTGAGAGACACAATTAAAGGTGCCATGCAAAATTGCAGCCGTTGTATAATGGAACAAACGGTGGTGTTACAGGTTTTGTTTACAATAGTCCATTAACAGACATTGGGATGACAGGTACACCCACATGTTGAACCACATACTCCAGCTGTCACACACAATCCATGGGGGACATGAATCCAAAGTACACTTGTCTCTATGCATAGCAGTTGCAATTACACATAACAAAACACAATACAGGCCATCTCCCTGAAGGTAGGGCAAATGGGCAACACCCAAGTGCAGAAGTCAATTATACCCCACTGTTGCCATGTAATTGGTGAATGGAGTAGCTGCACAGCTGATATGCAAGCAATTAGTCACTCAGAAACACCAACAGGCGGCAGGAAACCACATGTTACAGGTATCAACGTATATAAGGAAGACTTGCCAGACATTCAAACCATATGCTCATACAAAATACCCATGTAAGCAGTGTGAGAGAGATAGAGATGAAAGTCCGTAATGATAACAAGGTATGTAGAGCACTCGGTATGTAAGTTTATGTATAGCATGTTTTGTATTAATTATCTACCGTATGTATAGCCTGGTTTGCATTAATTAAAAGTGTCCGCAATGCATAACGTGGGAAAAGGTATTTATGTAGTGATGTCTTGCTGAGTATACTTAAGCTTGTAGAAACTGTGCGTCCAGCAGTGGGCCACAAGGTACACATCACAGACATCACAAGGGATGCTACATGAGGGCTTTAAACAGAACAATTACATACAACCCGCTGTCATTGGTAGGGTATGTCCAACAAGTACGTGCCATAGCCAGGGATAGTATATGTTGATATACTGTCACAGTAGGCATGTGTATGGGCATATAATGACAATGACATGTCTAAGGTGGTCCCGCTGTGCAAGTATGCTTTGCATTATAGGATACTATGTAAAATATGTGTAATGTATAGTATTGTAGGTAGATATGTCAGATATTCTACACAGCATAACAGGCATATCATGCATAGCAAAGGTATCGTCTATTGGCATGTACAATAACAGGATACATATGGCTTGTAGGCATGGGACATTGTAATAGCATGATAGCTAATCTAAATGGAAGGGCTAGCAAGTAACCATGCACAAAGGACATGTAATAGCTTCACAGGTTCATAGTGGGGTACTATGCAGTTTGGCACGTCTATGTGTAAGCACAACTACAGTGTTCACACCAGTGGCACCTCTCTAGGGTAGTGTCCTGTGATCAGCAGAGCCATGTGTTACCTGCACCTCTGCACAGTACAGCCACTGCAGTGATCCCTGGCGTACATGTGTCTCCCAAACACCAAGGGAGGTATCACATGAACAGTGCTAGTGAGTGTCCCTGCGTGATGTACATAGGAGTCATGTACCAAAGCATGGTGAGTGTCTGGTTTGGGAATGTAACCCTCAAGCACATCCCACTAATTGTTGCGTGTGTGCACATATCCATGAGCATGTTGCTCACAGTGGCATTTGCGTATGTCGCGTATGTGGAGTATATCCATTAATATTGCAGAGGTCACCCCTGAGTATGTAGTATGCAAATGTGTACAGACGTGGTGTCTGTAGTTCAGCCGCATACCTTAGCTGTCGGAGATCAATAAACGTCATGGCGTCTTAATGTTGTGGTATGTAAAGCTGTAGCTGTTGTGTAAGGTACACCCTAAATGGGGTGGTGTACCCTTGAATGTGTGTAGAAGTCTTGAGTTCAGAGGTACAATGGGTGCCTATGTACCAGCTACACACCCAGTACAGATAAGTGTGGCCATGTAGAAGGATATCCATGCCACAGTGGCAATACGGTAATCACAGGAGTGGGTGTGACATACATGTGTACTACAAACATGTACAATGTGACATGTAAGTAGGAGACTACCACCTATGTGATAGTGGGTGAATGGTGTAATGCAAAGGTGATATCCATGGACCTTGTGTCATGCAGCTTGAGGCCATGATATTCATATCAGGTATCTGCACAGTGACACCCATATGGATGGAGTCAGTATCAGCTGGTGGATCAATCATGGTGCTTTGTATGCAGGGGTTTGTAAAGCTAGGCAGGGAAAGTCCCTCTGTGCTAGCCTGTACCTCAGGGAAGCATATACTGAACATGAGGGGCCCAATGACTGAGGACTGTGGTATGCCAAATGTAACTGAAATGCAGTAGGTACTACGGTATGCTACCCTCATTGTGTGTGTCCTGTCCATGAGCCACGTTGCATAACATCCACAGACATAGGGTACAATGTGCAGGTGGATGTGTATGTTGTCAATATCAGAATGGAGAACGGTGCTGAAAGGCAATGAGAGGACAATGTAGGATGTGTGGACTCCTGTACCATCATCACCTACCCTGGTATCTGTATGAAAGGAGTCCACCAGGTGTAGGGGCCATGCTCCGGCCCTAACAAGTCCAACCCGGGTGGCATCAGAGGACCAGAGCCCAACAATGTCTCTGTGAATGACGTCCTTGATGATGTGTCCCATAGCCATGCAGAACAGTCCATGTAGGTGTGTAGGACTATAGTCCCACTCGTGCATTGTGGTGCCACCTGTGTGGAGTGTGATAAATGTTGCTGTGTGCCATTCAGGAGCCACAATGTCTGATACAAGGCTATTACTGAATATGGTGGCCTAGTGGGGAGACATGTCATTCAGAGGTTTGTGGACATCACAGCCTGGGACTTTGGAAGTTGACATGGGGCCAGTGTCCCAGGACATATAGAGTGCAGGTTACTACTGTGTAGGTGTGACTGCAGGGACACTGCAATGTTCCTGCATGGATTGTGGCCCTGTAGTGAGTGAGAGAGTGTAATGTTACCATGGAATTCAGCCGCCAGCATGTTGCCAACATCACCTGGATCTGTAATGTTCCTGAGTGACTGTTGTATGTGAGAGCATATGTGGGTGTTGCCATCGACTACTGACATACCACCATAATGCCTTGTGGTACACCCCGGAATGTGTTGCAGTAATGTTTATGTAGCTAGTCTTGGAGTATGTGATGAGGGATCCCATGGCCCTACCGAGGTTGACCAGTGAGCTATCCCACCCATGGGATTGTACACCACTGTGCAACAGCCTCCACCTGTTGTTGTACATTATGTCCATGGAACTTGACTACCAGAGTGGCGTCTGTTATCTGGTGTGTACCATCATGGCTCTGTGTGGAATAGCATGATCCATGCAGTTGTGTACATGCTAATGAAGTGCACTGGGGTATGTTTCAGCATTTGTATGTGCATTGTCCATCTGCACGGGTGTCATGATGTTAACAACCGCTGTCATAAGACGTCTGTAGTAGGTGTTGTAGTACTCATGTACTGTGTATGCCGTGAAGGGTGTGGTGCTGGGATTTGGCTAACAAGGTTGATTAGCATATGTTTGGAAACCACCAATGAGGGGATAACCCCAGGTGTGGAACACCAGTCACATGTTGGTAGTGTTCAAGTCAAGGTTAATGTTGGTCTTGGAGGTGGTGTATATGGGTTGATTCAACTGAGGTTATGACTCATGGATGTGTCGGTATATGAGTGGCTATCCCAGTTAAGTGTGGGGTAGTGTCAGTCACACATCAGTAGTAGCTGTTTGAGCCCTACTGTCCAGTACACCAACAAATGAGGTTGGGTAACCATGGGGTATGTTGTTAAATCTGTAGCTTGTTAAAATGTGTATAGTGGTTCCGGACACAGTTAGTTGCACGTGGAGCACCTCTGATGCATTGTGCTAACTAACTAGTCAGGATGTGTGTACAACATGGGATATGGGAACACCTCAACTGTAGGTGTGCCGGTCCAGGTATGTGCCTGAAAGGTATGGTCTGTCTATAACCTCTCACTGCAGGTGTGCTCTGCAGAGCCTAGAGGCAGGTCCCAGTCACTGCAGAGATATTGGAGTGGTGCATTATAAGGTGTGCCTTGCCTGTGTGCATCACAGAGGAAGATGCAAGCATTGTCTCACATGACCCCATGTCTTGCTTGCCAGTTCCCATTCTTCTGGTGACTGTTATTGGAAACTGTGCAAGACGGGCAGTATAGAAGCAGCAAGACCCTTACATGTGATCTGTACTCCCAGGGCTGACAGGTGCAGGTCATCTGTGCCAAAGCATTGTGTGTGACCAGGTCAGTCAAAGCGGACAGATACCAGATGCCTGTGGAATGACAGCAGAAGCATAGGCAACTGTTGAGGTGAGACAGTCAGTCATTGTTCAGTGGTATCAGGTCCGGATGAATGCATAATGCTCCCCAGGGCTAGGCCCACACCTTCAGGACTACAAGACTGGTGAGCTATTGCATGTCCCTGCACACGTAGTCTGTGAAGTGGCATCTCAGGGCAGTCACACTAACATGGAGAATGACAGTCACATCGTACCTGGTTAGGTGTGGCATGGGTGCATAGGTTATGTTGCAGAACCAGTTACCCGACAGCAAGATGTAAGCGAATATCACCTTGTGTAGCCTGCTGTGTGGAACTGCAGTGTGACCACCTACAGAGTCACCTATGACTGGTGTGTTGTGTATGTTATAACACCCTATTGGCTGTATGTGATGGGCACACATGAGTCTGTGGGCTATAAGTTGGTGATGTTGCGTTACATGATGGGGGCTGCCTCTGGTGCCTATACAGAGTATGGAGAGGTACTGCACAAGTTGTCCTCGTATGCGTGGCCTGTGGTGGAGATCATGTGAGGCTATGTGATGAGTGGGGTGTGTTGCGAATGTTACACATCCCCACATGACTGTCAAGTGCAGTCAGGGTTGGTGACAGCATTACCCCCAGCAGGGCTGCATAACTGCATCCCCCACAGGCTGTAGTGTCGTATGTTGGGAGGTGAGCATTGAATGTGTACATGAGACAATTGCTCTATTGCCACATGTACAACATATCCATCATATAGACAGGCAATAGCAGTGGTATGTGACAGTTGGACATGCCTGTATATACAACCATGTCTCACAGGATATGTGTGTTACGTGTGTACAACAGCTGTTGTACCATAAGCAAGCTGGAAATCTTAGGACAGCCAGTGTACCTGTGGGAAATGGTGTGTAATGGGTGCTATATTAAGCAGTAGCTTATGACATGCTCACAAGTTCTGAACAAGTGCCTATCATGACCATACAATACAGATAGGGTGTTGGATAATATCAACCCACGAGTGGTGATGACAGTCATAATGGGTGGCACCGCACTATAACCCTGCTGAGTATGGTGTGCATGTCCATGAACCATTATCACTGTAGATGTTAGCAGTACAGATGTACAAGACAGTACAGTTGTTTGATTACAAATACCTTTGTATGTCACAGGAGTGTTCTACCAGCGGCCTGTTGACAGACTCACAACTACAAAACGTGCCAGAGTGACATGTGCATATCACACCAGTGCCAGCTACAGTAGAACAGGGTTAATGTGTTGTACTCCACCCTCATTGTAGCCTATACCACACAGACAAATGTTAGGCATCTGTGTATGTAAGGATGTGAATGACCATGACCTATTAGGAATAGCTGTGTCAGTGTTGTGAACAACATACAGAATGGGCTGTGTGGGTGAGGTGTGTGCATATGTGCACATTCCAATGGATGATATCAGCATTGTCACTGCTATGTGAACATCCCTATACCCATTAACTACCACCTAGGCTGTGGTCAACATTATGGACACTGTGTAAGGGATGGTGCTGTGCAGTACACCTCCTTGCCTTGGTGACATCTCCAGGCCCCTTGGGTAGTCATACGTGGCACCCATGTCATGACAGGGTGCCATCCATGAGCACGGAGATCATTGGACAGGCATATACAGCACTGGGGTGACCAATATTGGATCACATATCACCTTTAAGGGGTAATGGCCATGCGTGGATGGCTGATACCAGCCTTCACAATCCTCACCTCCACTATGCAGCATGCTGTCTACCTTGCATAAAGACATTTGCTACACCATGATGATGGACATGCTACATGTCCATATCCTGATCTGTAAGACATACGTCATGGACAGCCACCATCCTAATACTAGGATCGCCACATGCTGGACAGATCCTTGTGCCATACATGTGACATACTCCTGCCAAGCCATGCAACCCCGCCCATCAAAGCTGCACATGTCATCCCAGTCATACATGGTGTGATAGCCGCATGGTAGATGTAGTATCAACTGTCCGGATCAGTAATGTGGCACTGATGCACCTTGCAGTGGCATAATGGCTGTCTGTTACAGCTAGGAAACCTTGCCCGTACATGCTATGGTTGATAACCATCCCTACGAATGACGTCCGACTAGCCATTGTTCCATGTCTATCACATGTGCAATATGGGAACTGTAACACCAAAATGGTGGTATATTAAGCTAAATGCGACAAATGTTCAAGCTTCTATGTAGGAAGAACTGAAAGGTGTCTTAAAAAATGAATTTATGACCACATGTATAGTATTAAGACTAAAGACAAAACGAATGCACTATACCGACACATAGATAGTAAAGGTGACGAACATCAATTTAGATTCAGTATACTTGACATTATTGATAGAGATCCAAGAGGTGGTGATTTTAAAAGTTTATTAGCATATAAAGAAACATGGTGGCAAATATATTTAGATGCCACCACTCCACCAGGCTTAAATTATTTTATTTCTATTAAATCATTATTGTGTTTACAAATTTAAGTAATTTTATAACACGTTTTAAATATACTAAAGGTTAAGTTTATATATTAATTGAATACTAGATAATTTTTCGAAAGCACTGATTTTAGGTATTTGATAGAGGAAAATATTAACTGTTATTGTCTTATTGATCTCCCTGTCCCAGTTATTACTTGTATATTTAACTTATAAGGATATTTAGAAGTCAGAAATGAATAACTTCACATGATTATATGAATTTACACATATTCTATGTTATACATTTTATAATTCATTCACTACTTATTTATTATTTTTATTAAGTATGTATTTTTTTGTATTATGCATATACATCATATTAATATATTTATATACAACTATCAACCCATTAGAGTTTAAGTAATATTTATTCATCCATAGTTTTTTTATAAGTTGAAAGAACTATGAAAAAGAAAAGTTATAAGGTCTTGGCGGTAGAAACATTTTAACATTTCAACACTTTAATATATTACTATTTTAATAGCAATTAATTAAACAACTAAAGTATTTTTAAAAATGTATTGTTTCGCAACAATTTAATGTGTGTATATATTTGTTTGCATATTTTAATGGCATTATTAAGACTATTATACGTCAATATTTGGTCTATGTAACTTTAAGGAACGATGAGTAGTTTGGCGCCATAAAACCTATTTAAACAGTGGAAGAGTTATACACTACAGTTCTGATGAAATCCAGCTGATTTGGTTGAAAGCGCTTAACTCTGTTACCGCTTTTTGTTTTTCTGTTTGTGTATTCAGTTTTGTTGTATCAGTCCGTGTTTTTGGTTATAATAAACTGCGGATATACAGCTTATATTGGCAGTTGTGGGCACTTATTGGTGGAAACCAGAGAATATTTGGACACATGTGCAACACAGGCGATCCGTGGCAGGATGTTGAACAGCTGTACAGTGCTGTGTAGATGTATATGGCAAAACACATGCATGTACAGGTGTCCATGTGTATGTGTGCATTGTCACTGCTCAAGTCCAGTAAGGCTGTGTCTGTGTAGATATGTGACATATACACAGCATCAAGGTCAACAGCATTACCGTGGACACATCCAGGCATGTGCAGATAGGTAAGAACACCAGTGCAGGCAAATAGACATGCCCACATCAAGACAGCATTCACATGGAGTATGAACACTGTAATGAGGTGACACACATATATGGTGATGATATCCAATGCATAACGGGTGTTACATGTGTGTGACACAAACATGTCAGTCATGTCAGTGTCATGATGATTTGCAAAGATAACTGTGCAGATGTACTAGATGTCATAGAAATGTATGTGCACCAGTATCTCTGTACATCTCTGAAACTGTGACCTGTCACCATCATTATGTCTTACTACCTGCATATACATGCCTTCCAGCCGTGCAGCCACCAGGAGGATGATGTCCTCATCCTGTACCTCCATGAGAACTACGAGGTGTTGTTCAGCCATGTGCCACAGCATGCCCAGCAGTGGGATGACCTGTGGCAGGATCTACGCAGGAGGGTGAACAATGTGGGTGGCCATAACCGCACCTACCAGCAGGTGCACAGACACTGCATGGACTTGATACGACATGCAAAACAGCGTGCCACTGCAATCACCAGGGAGCAAGGTGGAACAGGTGGTGGGCCACCAACCCAGCCCCCACTCACACACACACCGAGGAGCTACTGGCCAGTCTGGGGACACCCCCAGAACAGCATCCACACACACTAGCTGCCATCGTGGAGGTGGGTGTCTCCCAACCAATGAGCCTGGAGTTGCTTGGTAAGTCAGTACTGCACATATGGCTATTATATCCCATTTAGTTGCATGTGTCACTGTACATTATGTAAAGTAACAACATATGCAAGGTATGTGGACACACATGCTGCATACTACAGTATGCTATATTGTGTATGCACACATGTGCATGCTATATGCTATTACACAGGTGAATGTGTTCACATGCACAGTGCAACCTGTGGCTGTCATACAGTCATGGATAATGTTCATACTGGTGTGTCACCCCTATACAGGTACCTCTGGTGTGCCGCACAGACATGAGTCTGTTGCAGGTGAGACTGTCATCAGTATCAGGCATGTTACAGTGTAGATCTATTTGCCATGTGGCCAGTTAACATTTGCACACCTGATGTTTGTTCCAGTCATGATATGCAGGTCACACCACCCTTCATTCACACAGGCCACCCATGTGCAATATATACAAACGTAATGATACACCAACTTGAAACCACAGTACTTGTCATTGTGACATGTGTGGTCAGCTGTGCATACAACAGTGGAGGTGTTCTACAATGGAGGCATATGTAGTATGCATTGGAACAACATGTGTGGTACGCACACAGTACCACACAGTGAGCTGTGATATGGGCAGCCCACAGGTGTCACCATTGTGTTATATGCCCCTACATTGGGTGCACACATTGTGATGTGCCATCTGACATGTCCCAGACACGTAGTGTTCTGGCTGCAAAATTGTCACACTATCCCATGACCCATACCCCACATACCAAACATACAATCCATTGTCTGCATAGCCCTGTGGATGGTGACATATCTGACATCTATGGGTGTATGTCATATGGGACAACACAGACATGTGAGATAGATGGACATCACACACATTTGGCCAACACATGTGCACACATGGCCATGGGGGATGGCCAGAGACATGTAGCCACACAGTAGATGTGATGTGTATACACCCTGTTGCACATTGTCACCACATGGTCCAATTATAGCCTTAGTTGACTGATTATACAGTTGATGTGGTACACTGGACATCCTAAAAGCCTGTGCACAGCTAGTGGAGGTGTCACTGAAGTCTACCATATAAGATCTGTTGACCATCACGACTGTGTCATAGCATGACAGTAGTCACCTGTACAGCTTCCACAGACATTGACACCACATCAGGCCACAGATACTGTACATTTCCCTTGCTGATGTAGGACATCACCATTAGCTGTGCACCTCGTGTGTGTGGTACATCAATGTCATGTGAGAAATGGTGAATTGACATGTCCGCTATGTGTGGACATGGTTGCCAGGCAGCTAAGACCCTGTAGTTGTTGTGTAGGGGTGTCATCTGAAGGTCCTCCAGTGACCTGTCACTTGACACAGCATGGTTTGGTGTGTATATACCTCAGCATCGTGGGTCACGATCCACAGTTATGTCATGAGTATTCATGCAGTTATGGCTATGCAATGTGTACATATTATGCATTGTACAGCAATAGAGATGCCTCATGATGCCATGCAATGGCACAGTGTCTGTACTTCACACTGTATAGCAATATAGACGGCTCACGCTACCCTTTCATGCTCATGCACATTTGCTAAACATGCATTCTATCTGTAGGGCATACAGACAACACCACAATGTGATGCCCATTATGATGCTGTACATGTGTCAGGACACCATTATGTCAGACATGTATGCATGTTAATGCACACATCAGCAGATTACATGTCAAGGTCACACCAGCCATGTGTACTGTTATCCTGTTCTGGTCCACATGGTGTATCACGGGGATGCATGCATACTACCATGATTGTGTGAACTGCATGGCTACTTATATGACACCTGCTTGCTGTAGTGTGCACCCCAGGGAGGTATGCTTACTAACACTATTAATGTCTGAGCTGCATGCCCTCTGCTGTATCACAGGCATGCTGCATGCCATCTGTCAAATCACATGCATGGTGTCTGTGTGTGTGTGTGTGTGTGTGTGTGTGTGTGTGTGTGTGTGTGTGTGTGTGTCTGTGTGTGTCTGTGTCTGTGTGTGTGTGTGTGTGTGTGTGTGTGTGTGTGTGTGTGTGTGTGTGTGTGTGTGTGTGTGTGTGTGTGTGTGTGTGTGTGTGTGTGTGTGTGTGTGTGACTAATGCAATTTAGAGTCTTACTTTGCATTCACAGGTGATGTAGGTGCGTTAACCACCTGCGGTCCATCTGATGTTAGTGTCCCCACAGATACTAGCAGTGATGAACATATGCATGAGGTACAGGCAGGGTTGTCAGGGGCTGAATCTGTGCCAATGGTTGCCATCCCAGCTATGTCCCCCTCTTCCCTGCACACAGTTCTGCTGCCAACACATACCGCATCACCAGTGGCCATAGAGGAAGGACAGTCAGCGTCTGTTAGCGTGGAACAGGAACATGTGGTGGCTACAGAAGGTGTGTCTACACACCATGGTGTCAGTGTAATGACTGCAGATGTATCACACAGGCATGTGGCCGGTGCTACTCGTAGGAAGACCTCTGGTAGACATGCACTGCAGGACAGAGCGCAGCAGCTGGTATCACTGGACACATGTTCCAGTCTGTAATGGCAGCACAGGCATGTGCTGAACAGCAGAACAGAGAAGGGCAGAGGCTGCAGAGGGCCGCTATCCGTATCCTAAATGACAACATCCAGGCATTGGAAAATGCTCAACAGCAGATTGCTGATGTTCTGGACAGGCGATTGGGTGACATAGTCGGAATCCTTGACCATGGCATGGCAATCTGCGAGTGTGAGCTGTCTGTGCTGGAACATCTGGTAGGAGTGAGGTGTAGGCCACGTGGACGTAGGCCAGCTACACCATCTAGTGCAGGTCAACGTGAGCATGCCACCTCACATGCCTGCTCCCATAGTGTTGGTAGCAGTAGCAGTGCAGCTGGTGCTGTGCTGTCCACACCAGGACACAGCAGGCCATGTGGACGTGGCCCTGGACATTCCCAGTGGGGACATGGTTCCAGTGGACATGTGTCGTCGGACAGTAGCCAAGCTTTACCTCCACCTGGTAGTGCATGTGCAACCCCTGGCAGGCACAGGTCACATGGCCATGGCCAGACACAGTGAGCTGTACAACCTTGTCTGTACAACCTGGAGCTGTCAATAATACCCCATGTAGGCCTCACAAAAGGCAGAACTGTGTGCACACATACACGCACACAGCAAAGACATCTGTAGGGCACCACAACACCCACATGCATACTGAACAGGCATGTCCAATCATATCACTGGCCCTTACCCACACACAAGATGTCGTCCATTGGTGCAGCCTATGCCCCTGGCAAACATTATCACCCTGTGTATATGATGAAGCCTGTGCCGTATCCCTGTCCTGCACACCACTGGTGCAGGGACATGCTCAAATGGTCTGATGCACAGGGTGAACAGAATAGTGAGAAGTGTATATTACATTAGTTGTGTAAGAATAGTGAGAGAAGTGTATATTACATTAGTTGTGTGTGAATAGTGAGAAACGTGTATATTACATTAGTTGTGTACTGTTGACACGCACCAGACATACCATGTAGTATAGGTTTAGCATGCATTGTTATATGTTCACAGTATGTGTCTCAGTAACAACAGTAACAGCATGTTGGTAATGATGCCCTGGTTCCCTCCTTATGGTCTACTTGCATGTGCCTACAGGTAACACTGTTTGCAGTCTCCCATGTGTAACTGTGGAGTACTCACAAGCACATATGCAATATCAGCATGCTATACGTAGCCTCAGCCTGACTGTTGGAAAGTCTAACATAACACAGATGTCCACACATATACTGATCCAGAAGCATGTGGGCAGTCTAATAGGCTACAGTGGCTAGAGACGTGACATCCATACCAGGGCACATCACAGGTATGTTGACATGGTGCAGGGGTTGTACACAGTGGTCTGGCCAATGAAAATGTTAGAGGCCACTTGATAGCATGAGGCCTCACTGTGTAGCAGTAATACCCTGTCACATTACAGGAACATGCTCACACTCATGGGGTCAACAACACTATAATGCACACCCCATAGTGTTGAGGTGAGGACCCTTGCCTATGTGGTCATCACCGTCACAGCACTGTGAACCCGCATGACGTGACACAGAGAAAGAACATGTACAGGTAGCCAGTGCGGCTGAGACCAATGGCATCAACAAGGTAGTGGACTGCATCACCATGTGGGGTTTGGGATCCTGTGTGTTCTGTGTGGTAGCATACACCCTCACTCCATGCACCAGACAGCCATACACACCTACATACACACACACACTGTGGAGACCACAAATGTCATACACATATGGATAGCTGATGTGTGTGATACACACACCACACGTGCCTACATCATGCTTACCACAATGCAGTATGTACAGATGTCTACAACAGTGTACAGGGGTGTGTAACAATTGGGATGTATTCCCCACCATATGTGGCATATATGGTCACACAAGCAAACACACATGGCAGTACTGTGAATGATACACCTGCTATATGATGATACGTCTGACAGACATGCAGCAGTATTGGTCGCATTATGTGTAACAACGCTACCTTCGGCAATTGTGCTGCTATATGCACACGGGTGGATGTAAGTGTTACAGGTGTCAAGTGACGTACTGTCGGTAACACCTGACCGCTGTCTAGGTTTTATGTCTCCACCATCAAGTAACGGTAACATAGCGTATTGTTTGCACATGTAATGGTAGGATGGCGTGTGACACACCTGTGAGCCATCCCCGGTAAACATCCATCTACACAGGTGGATCACCACTTTATGTACGCACATCCATCCATACCTGCTGTACATCCTACCGTACTGTCAGTATGTCACCATATACAGGTGTCAATGATGGGGCTGCATTGCAACTGCATGTTGTAGTTAGGCACAGATGAGTTACTTACATCAGCTACTGCACATGCATGGTAGCTGCATGCACACCACAGATTGTACATGTGTGTTGGTTCTACATGCCTGTCATGTAGCCTTGTTTGTATGAATTGCAATTGGTGGACATGTGTGTTGACATACGTAACACATAGACTGTTGTATGATATGATGGGTGGCATGGGTAACTAGTACAGAGGGAATGTGTCCTCGGTCAACATTGCTGCCTCATGTACTGTTAGCATTCAACAGCCATGGACCCACCTTCCATTTGCGTGTGTATGATTGCTGTAGCCACTTGTCTGCATGGAGGACAGCAAAAGCTACGCTATGTACAGATGCATTGTGTGTGTGGTCCATGCACATATCCACTGCAATTACATGTATGACATAGCCAAACATGTGTGTTCATTGCTGTACAGCGACAGTCATCTGTCACAGCTGTGTAAGACCCAGGGCCCCTGGTATGTGTAGAGCTGACCTGGTTATGTACAGTGGTATCATTGCAATGCATAACACATGATGGAACTCTGTCGGTACATGTGTAGTCTGCACAGTTGCTGTAGACCTATGTACAGTCCACTGGTCATGAGTCACACGGTGTTGTGTTAATGTATGGCTGTGTATTGCTGGTCCAATGACATGGTGATGTCGAAGGGCTACATTGTAGATTGTGGTGTGTACCTCTGTGATATGCACCTGAGACATCTGTGATAGCTTCTGAGTGTGTACTGGTCAATACATGTGAATGGCCTTCATGTATGTGGGGACAGTAATACCATACTGTGCCCTTCTGTGTTTAGACTCCATGTGCATGCAAGACGGCCCTTTGCAACTGCTGTGTGTGTGAGCATGCCCAGTATGCTGTTGTGTAGATGGACACACAGTACATTCCAAACTGCGCCCTTCCATGTTTAGAATCCGTGTGCATGCATGCAAGACAGCCCTTTGCAACTGCTAAGTGTGTAAGCATGCCCAGTATGCCATTGTGTAGATGGACACACAGTACATTCCAAACTGTGCCCTTCCATGTTTAGAATCCATGTGCATGCATGCAAGACGGCCCTTTGCAACTGCTAAGTGTGTGAGCATGCCCAGTATGCCATTGTGTAGATGGACACACAGTACATTCCAAACTGCGCCCTTCTGTGTTTAGAATCCATGTGCATGCATGCAAGACGGCCCTTTGCAACTGCTAAGTGTGTGAGCATGCCCAGTATGCCGTTGTGTAGATGGACACACAATACATTCCAAACTGCACCCTTCCGTGTATAGAATCTGTGTGCATGCAAGACGGCCCTTTGCAACTGCTAAGTGTGTGGGCATGCCCAGTACACCACTGTGTAGATGGGCACACAGTACATTCCAAACAGACGTGTGATACTAAGCATGTGGACATGGCCATTGATATCCTGTATAGCGATGGTGGTCATCCAGGCAACAGATGTCCATTTTCAATGTCACGATGGATGCCTACATTGAACACACTGGTTGCTATCTTGAAGGGTGTACTGTCTGTGGCATGTCCCATATCTTTGTAGTGTTGTTGTAGTGCTCCGTAGATATTTGGTTGCCCCGATCACACCACTGCTGTGTGGTTGTCTACGTCTACCTTGGGACAGTAATATGCTTTCAGACTGCTCACTCTCTATACATTCCCTATCAGCGTCCTTGCCTTTGTGGATGATGTCACCCACCTAGAAGTATGTCTCTGGGAGTGCTGTGTTCAGTAATCTTGGTAGCGCGTTCTGTAAATGCATCATGCTGTAGTGTGTTATGGTAGTTAGGTGCATGCTCGACTCCCAGCCCTGCCAAGTGTGTGTGTGTATGACATGCACCTAGATGTCTGCCTCTGGGACTGCGTGTATGTTCGACTCCCAGCCCTGCCAAGTGTGTGTGTGTGTGTGTGTGTGTGTGTGTGTGTGTGTGTGTGTGTGTGTGTGTTTGCGCGCATGCTCCCGTCCGCCTGGGGACTCAGTCTTGCTTTTAGACGCTGCACACCACAACAGTTTGCTACTGAAGTCTTTGCCTTTGAGGATGATGACACACACCTAGATGTCTGCTCTGGGGCTGCTGTGCTTAGTAATGTCGGTAGCGCGTTCTGTAAATGCGTCATGCTGTAGTGTGTTAGGGTAGTTAGGTGTATGTTCAACTCCCAGCCCTGCCAAGTGTGTGTGTGTATCCTTGCCTTTATGGATGATGACACGCACCTAGATGTCTGCCTCTGTGACTGCTGTGCTTAGTAATGTCAGTAGCGCATTCTGTAAATGTGTCATGCTGTAGTGTGTTAGGGTAGTTAGTTGTATGTTCGACCCCCCAGCCCTGCCAAGTGTGTGTGTGTGTGTGTGTGTGTGTGTGTGTGTGTGTGTGTGTGTGTTTGCGCACATGCTCCCGTCCGCTGGGGACTCAGTCTTGCTTTTAGACGCTGCACACCACAACAGTTTGCTACCGACGTCTTTGCCTTTGCTGATGATGGCACACAGCTAGATGTCTGCCTCTGGGACTGCTGTGCTTAGTAATGTCGGTAGTGCGTTCTGTAAATGCGTCATGCTGAAGTGTGTTAGGGTAATTAGGTGTATGTTCGACTCCCAGCCCTGCCAAGTGTGTGTGTGTGTGTGTGTGTGTGTGTGTGTGTGTGTGTGTGTGTGTGTGTGTGTGTGTGTGTGTGTGTGTGTTTGCGCGCATGCTCCTGTCCGCCTGGGGACTCAGTCTTGCTTTTAGACGCTGCACACCACAACAGTTTGCTACTGAAGTCTTTGCCTTTGAGGATGATGACACACACCTAGATGTCTGCTCTGGGGCTGCTGTGCTTAGTAATGTCGGTAGCGCGTTCTGTAAATGCGTCATGCTGTAGTGTGTTAGGGTAGTTAGGTGTATGTTCAACTCCTAGCCCTGCCAAGTGTGTGTGTGTGTGTGTGTGTGTGTGTGTGTGTGTGTTTGCGCGCATGCTCCCGTCCGCTGGGGACTCAGTCTTGCTTTTAGACGCTGCACACCACAACAGTTTGCTACCGACGTCTTTGCCTTTGCGGATGATGGCACACAGCTAGATGTCTGCCTCTGGGACTGCTGTGCTTAGTAATGTCGGTAGCGTGTTCTGTAAATGCGTCATGCTGTAGTGTGTGTTAGGGTAGTTAGGTGTATGTTCGACTCCCAGCCCTGCCAAGTGAGTCAAGTGAGTGTGGGTGTGTGTGTGTGTGTGTGTGTGTGTGTGTGTGTGTGTGTGTGTGTGTGTGTGTGTGTGTGTTTCCAGCTGCATGACAACAGTACATTGCTTTGACAGTATTCAATCTCCATGACATCCGTGCGGCATCTTTGCCTTTGATGCTGCTGTCTGCAGGCTACACGTGTGCCTGTGTGAATCATGTGATCCACTGATCACGGTAGTGCGTTTTGTAACTGCGTAATGCTGTCGTCTGGTACAGTGCTTACATTTATGTTCTGCTCCCAACCCTGCCACGTGTGTGTGTGTGTGTGTGTGTGTGTGTGTGTGTGTGTGTGTGTGTGTGTGTGTGCATATGTATCTATCTACATATATATATATGTATATATATATATATATATATATATATATATATATATATATATATAGCTATATATATGTGTGTGTGTGTGTATATATATATATATATATATATATATATATATATATATATATATATATATATATATATATATTGTATAGAGATATGTATGTTGGAATTATCACTCTTGACTGTGCTGCATTGTCTGTACTTGAGCACCTTGGATGTATGTACATCTGCTATGGCTCTGTGATAGTGCACATACTGTGTGCTGTAGTGAACATGGGTTATACATGTGTAGTGACTAGTTATTGTGTTGCTGGGTATTACACAGGCATTGGAAACAATGTTAGTGCAGCACCTTTGACTGGTCCTATGCAGATCTCGGAAACAGTCAGTGGTGGTTATTACATTGGAGTGTGAGTATGGCTCATATCCATCTGTAGTAACTGCCAAGTCTATGCACCCCAGGTTAACATTACAGACGCACGTTTATTCACAGGTTGTGGTACAGATCCCAGGACTGTATGTGTAGACATTGACGGGTGCAGGACTGGGTTGGATGCATGGAGGGGTGTCCATGGCCAGTAATGGGGATCTCTACAGCCTGGCAGGTACGGTCTGTGACTGTCCCACAACCTCCTGTATATGGCTGACACATGCTGTACCTGTGTATATGCAGACACACACACTTACCACAAACAGCTACGGCTATCACATACACACACCCATTGCACCACCATTGGGCCATGCAATAACCGTTGTCCCTCACACACACACACCTATGTGTACATTTGATGGCTCTATGACAGCTCTGGACATGTTAACACCACACCCTGTGCATATGATGTCACCTGTGCCACCACCTGTGATGTGTAACATTGATATAGGATCTGACTAACCTTGTGCTGCTGCACACAGTGGCTTTATTCCACTGTATTGATGTTAGCATGCTGTTAACACACAGTGTGTTACTTCCAGGTGTACTTCAGCAGGCATGATGCATTGCAGCTATGACCATCACTGTAGCATAGTTTACAGCACTGTTACCTCTGATGATATAGTCTCCATTCATGTGCCATTTCACTGATGTGTGTAGTACTGGCAGCATGTGTGTCTGTGTGTGCAGTACGTGTGTGATGTGTGTAGTACACATGTATACCTGCTTACAAATGCATACACGACATTACAAGGGCTTCACCATTCATACACTAGCTTACTCGTTCTTCCAAATGCACGCACAGGCTAACGCGCGTGCATACATACTTACTCTAGCTTACTGGCACGCACGGGCGCAGGAACACTGTGGGCGGGTTTGCAGGTCACATCGATGGTATCCATGGCATACGCCGTCAGTCTCCTGACATTCCCTGGGATAGCTCATGACACGCCTCTTCCACTGAGTACTGACAGCACCATGTGACACTGCTCTGGTGAGGTTACAGTGTTTTGTACATACACACTCCTGTTGTCACCTATCTTCTACTCTAATAGTCCCCTTAACCTACACTACACTGTAGATGCTTGGCCCATATGGCATGACATGTGATTCACTATCCTCAGCCTCACTTGTCTCACATTGCCTACAAATGCTTCGTTACATCTCTGACAGAGCGCTTCCACACATAGGTACCAGTACGCAGTAGCCATGTTGTCTCCAGCTTGGCATTCATCTGCATGGCGTACTAACATCTAACTAAACCTACATTTTGTATGTATATTATCCATATGTCTTGTGTTGAAGCGCAGCGTGTTCTCGTGGCGCTGCGCTATGCTTCCACACCAGGGATTGGGGGAGGACAACTACTGGTTCATTGATATCCAATGGACAAAGCTGCCACTGGCCCTGGACTTGGACATTGGCATGCTTCTTTGACTGTAGTCATACTGTATTTGCAGCTGTCATTGCTCCGTTTAGCAATGGGCAAAATGTTAGTCGCATAACATCCGGGTACATTTCTGCACATAACTCTGCTCTTGCACGGACAGCTTACTGTTTCATGTATCGCGTAGTTACGAAGTGTTACCACCTGTCCCACTTTGCGAGGGACAGTCCCTCTTTGGGAAGTTGTGTCCTGCAAAATATTGTGAGAAAATGGCAAATGTCCTGCAATTTTAGGACAAAATTATTTTCTATATTGTATGTAATAGTTGCATAAAACAGTTATTCTGTATCTGAAACACCTAAATGTTATACGAAACAGAATAAGGAACTGAAATGCTACAAGAATAAACTTTTATTCAGGCAAACAACTGAAATTCTGCCCTTTGTACTGGCCGTGGGTATGTTTTGCCCAGCAAAATCTGATGTTTGTAGCACAAATGTACCACTTTGGCCATTTGGAAAGGTGGCAACCCTATACTTACATCATTTGCATAGCTTATACATAAAATGGGGTATGTTGCAAATCCCAACATTGTCCGTGCAATGTTCGTGTTACGAGCGGTCTTGCACGCCCCTGCGGGTGTTTGCTGAATAACCTGGCAGTCATCTTTCCTTGCTGTACTCTCACTCAATCCATAAACACCGAAGGCGTCGTGTATCATGGCCTAGGCTTTGCTGTGTGCTATGTCTATTTGTGGTGTATGCATGGCTGTGGGTATGTCCCACTGTCATCATTGGTAAAGGTGACACCCTATAGGTACTTTCTGTAGACTGCTGTGTCATTTGACATGTCAGCACATACCTGCGGATGAACTTCCTACTTCAGTGCTTTTCATACCTTCTGAGTTATCTTGCAGTCGATAATGCTGTTTCCTCAGACATGTATCTGTTTCTGATCATACCTATCAACCTCCTAGTGCAAAACATCTGTACAAAGCCTGACATGATGGGGGGACAGATAGGGACAGATTCTACATATTGCTCTTACAAATGTAGATAGTTGGCAGTATTATAGCTTTTGCATTAGTATGACCTTTCTGAGGGATTTGGGGTCTTAAACACATATGTGTATCATTATTTAATGATCTCAGTTCTCAGGTATTTGGCAGACAGGTACAGATTGTGAAAGGAACACACCACACATATGAGGCATACATCTGCACATTCGTACAATTACGCCAGTACACACAATACATGGCGCCATCACAGGCCAGTTACCATTACATTCCTATTGCAGGACACACCCACCGACTGGGTTATATTCCTCATGCAGGCCAACAGGTGCTTATCCACACTACTTATTCCATCATGTACCTTATGTGTAGGCCGGTATTTCACTTTCTGTTAGTGACAGAGCTCACGTACGAGTATGGCGGACTGGACACTGTATCGGTGACACTGCATGACACCCTGAGGGACGTTTGAGTCTATTAACCTTCCACATTGACTTTCACAGGCCATACGTTGTAATTCACATTTGTGGACAAACATGCTTATGACTTGAACATGTTTTGTCATTTGTCCTGATGTCTTTCTCCTCACCTGTCCACCTAGTATCACTAGTTCTGTACATTTCATTAGGACGGGTTACCTTCATACCTCTCACCTGTACACATTATGGCTATACGCCCTGGGGTTTGACCTATGATTCTGTTACATTTGTCATGATAATGTGCCTTTCTGATAGATTGCTGACAAGCCATGATGGACTGTGCAGTTAGGTAATCATGACTGATATTTCTATTTCATGATTACTAACTCTCATCACATTTGTATTCCCGACTACGCAATTATTCTATCAATGGTCTGACTTTGTCTGTGGTATATTTAATATAGTCCCTATTTGTCTGTCGTGTACTATGCCTTAGTCCAGCTGTCTTATTCTGACATTCTGGCAGGTATGGTTACCATCTTGGTCGTATGCATGTCCATCCATGATAATCGCCTACATGACACTGATATAGGTCCCTACGTCTTCCCCCAATGGTTTACACAATATCCAGTGGATGGGTTGCACCTTTTTGGTGAATATAGGTGTGTGCTATACCCACATAGGTATATTGATCCAACCAACACCTTGGCCCAATTCTGCATACCCATGATTCCCATACCTGACACACCTCCACAGTACCCATTAGACATGTTTAATGTGAGCGATAATAAAGTGTGAGGACACTTTTGAGCACTCCCCACTCTGCTGTTATCAGTTCATACATCATACATTCAATCGACCCATGTGTTATTACCCTTGAACCTGCTACTGTTGCATGTACAGCTATATCATAGTTGCAGCTGTGATGTCTTTCGTATCTATGATGGTTCGCACTTCATACAGATCAATTTTTGGGGTCCTGCAAAGGACACCTATATTCATGTTTAACGTGTAGAACTTGCAGGCCCTGTCACACTGGTACTTTCCGGGAAATGGTTTGGAAACCATCGGTGTATTCTCCTTTCATGCATGTCTGTCTGTCTATCCATATTAGCTATACCGTGACCTATTTATGTACATGTGTTATATGTACAGGGACATATGATTGTTGTGTATATATCTATTCATGTATCGTGTGTGTATAGATATATATATCTGTACATATATACATATGTCTGTACATTCCTCATCTCATAATTTGCTTTAGATTATGTCTGTGGATATATGTGTATCTATATCTCCATATCATACCTTTCAACTGTACAGATTTCCGCTGCATGTACAGCTGTTTGCCTCTTATCTTTGCTCCGTTTTTCATAAGCTTGTGTCTATCCGGCAAGTTAGTGGCATATCATTAAAGACTGATGTTGGTAAATAATAACAAACATTTCAGGTTACGACTTCATACCCTTCAGAGAATCCATGCTAGTGACACACCTGTTATTCTATCCACTTTCTATGTTTGTTAGGGCAATATCTGGGGATTGTTCCTATTTGTACCAGTTATTGTCATGTCTTTGTCCAGTTTCATACTTTACGGGTTTAACAGGTATGAGCCATGTACATAGAACATGGGGAAAACACCATTAATTTTCTATTCTGTGAGCAGATTACACACGCGCAGGCGCACTTGCATATTCTTATTGTGGGTTACATATGTTTCATAGATAATTGGGCTTTCATGAACTTTCATAATTCTGACCGTAACAGTTACATATCTGTATTCCAGTTTATGGACTACTGTGAAATACACGTTCACCTTTACATATTTAAATGTGTGTACTGCATGGACGCTTTCATTACACTTTCAAGTTATATGTGCAGTGGTCGTAGGTCAACCGGGACTGCATTCACATTGGCCGGATACCGGAACCACTATTCTATTGGTGTTCTCCCTCATTGATATGCATACCCATAGTACTTAGCTACATCAACATATGCCTCACCGCTTCACCTATGACACAGGCATCCATTCTCCCACTGGGAAAAAGGTGGTACTACATATTACACATTCCCTATTGCCTACTGCTGTGGACTCTGGCTGCATGGTTAATCACTCCAAGGATATGCAGAACACCAAGGCATATAGTCCAGCCACATACAGGTCTTTGATTGTCAGGGTGTTCATGTAGTGATCTGGGTTTAGGCTTGTCCACCTGGTGAATGGAACTTCCCTGGCCAAGGTCAAATGTCAGACGAAGCAGATGGACAGGGATTATCTCCCTATTTTGAAGTTTTACCTGTGTTTATAGACACAGGTGTTTGGGCACCTGTCAGCAGCTTATTCTGCTGGCATTACATATTATGGGTGGGGTGTTACAGTCCATACTCCACGGTGAGGGGTGTTCCCATTCACATTTGACTATTACCTTTATACAGTCATATGGGGATTATTATTTTTGGACATGAAGTGACTACAGGTATGCAGTTGTACGTTACACAAGTGTGATGGGCTGTTCCTGTAAATATGTACGGACCATACCTCTCAATCTCTTAGAGCACCGAACCTGTGCAAAACCTAAACGATGGGGGGACAATTAGGGACACATTTTAATGATTGATCTTACAAGCTTACAACGTTGATAGAATGCTAGGTTTTGCATTAGCATGACTTTTCTGCAGGTTGTGGAGTCTTACTCTCAGGATATTTCTCATTATTTAGTGACGTCAATCCTCCGCTATTTACCACACTGGTGCAGATTGCCGGAGGCACACACCAACACTATGGTGCAATCCTGTGGTCATTCTTAGGGCTGCCACCTTTTCGACTGCCCAAAGTGGGACATGTTCTGTAGAAATGTCAGATTTTCCAGGACAACAGCTGTGCATAGTACTGAACTCTAACCTTTTTTGTACATATAATAGCTTATTCTAGTAACATTTGAATTGCTTATGCTACTTCACATAACATATTGAGGATTCATATATAAAATAACCATTTCATGTGACTATTAAAGTAAACTGGGAAATAAACTCTCAGGACATTTGCTATCTTGATTTTTTTCACAGGACACAACTGCCTACGGAGGGATTGTTACTCGCGAAGTGGGACAGGTGGTGACCCTAGTCATTCTGCGGATATCTGGACAGTTGAGTGGTATGGCACGGACCACTGTAATACACTGTTGTGTTCTGGCATTAAAGACTGCAGTCGGAACGTGCTGACAGACAGTTGGGTTTCAGACTTCATACTCCAGACATTAATGCCAATGTGCAAACTGTTATTCTATCAAATTCTATGTTTCTAAGAGATATGTTTACAGATTGTCCCTGATTTTGGACCTTTGTCTCACTTATAATCTTGGCTCTGTCCAGATACCTTGCTCACACAGGTTGACAGATATGGTCAGTCATGACTGCACACAGTCAGTGTCCCTCACACTTGCTCAGGGTTGACCTGTTTATGTAGTGTCTTCCTCGCCCTCATGTCATTTTCCACTTTGCAAATGTGTGCATTATATTCTCCCTCCTATTCATGTCTGGACACGTGCATCATGGGAAGGTATTTTATCCTGGGTGGTAGGTTATGCATGCCCACTTAGGACTGGACAGTGTCATGGACCTCCACTGCATGTTCTGACTTGTGTCCAGATATCTACTGGATTGGACATCACGTTGTCATACCCATTCTACTATTTACACAAGTTGGTCATCCCGTGAGGGATAGCCCAAAATTTGGTCAAGACCAAAACAAGTTAGATAACGAAGATTTTTGTGGCTTCACAAAAACGTGCAGGGGGTTTTACCTGCAGGGGATACATGGTTTGCAATCCTGACACTGCCTAGGGTGACAATACCTACTACATATGCGTAGGGGTCACTGTGTGTAGCTGTTTCTGCAACAAACCACTGGACCAAGTACGGCTAGATTTGGTGGACATTCTGGTATGGTGGCAGGTTGTGTGTTGTGGAGGGTATGCTGGGTGGGCTATTATGCATCCATGTGTGTTGCATTTGTTATGGCCAGTTCCATCAGGACCCATCTGTGGGTATGCGATGGTGCCGTGTCTATACATTTGTCTTGTATATTTCCATATTCATATGTTTGTGGGATTGTGTTATACACTATGGCCTGTCTGCTTGTCTTGCAGCTGTTTCTACATGAGGTTGCGTTTCTTTCCACTTCACCCGCTGCCCCCTCATACACCTCTGGTTCACGTTTTCTGCATATGACACAAGTATCGCCTTTGAGGAATTTACCATTAAACACACACCCCTCACACACGAATCACTCACACCCCATAGAGAACTAATTTTGGTTGTTGGCCCATGACACTGCCGGAGTTACACATTGACTACCCTACACGTGTCCGGTACCTTTATGGTTGTGTGGACTACCCTGCCATGTTTGCTTTCCACATGCTATACCTCACGCACATAGGTACACGCCCTTACTTCACTTTCATTACTTAGTTGGTGTATCCGGGTACTACCCGTTCGACTGTGTCACATACATGTTCGGATTATACAGCTGACTTCCGGATTTTGCCAGCCTGTTCTAATCATTGGTAGGATGGCACCTTTTTCTATGTCCAAGCTATTCCTTACACATGTCCGACCATTGTGGACATTGCCTCCCCACAGTCAATGGTTGTGTTTTCACCTTTTCAATTGGCCACAGTGTGACATAGGGTTACCACCTGTCCCACTTTGTGAGGGACATTCCCTCTTTGGGCAGTTGTGTCCTGACATGTGATTGTCAACATGGCAAATGTCCTGAGATTTTAAGACAAACATATTACTTATATTTTATGTGATAGTTGCATTAAACAGTTAATTTTGTGCCTGAAATACCTGACTGTTATGAGAAACAGAATAAGCAACTAAAGTGCTACAGGAATATGCTTTTCTGTAGGCAAAACAGTTATGTTCTGTCCTTTGTACTGTCTGTTGGTATGTGTCGGCCTGTACAGTCTGATGTCTGTACCAAACATGTCCCACTTTGATCATTTGTAAGGGTGGCAACCCTATGCTGACAGTTGCAATGAACACAGCATATTTTACAGGCCGACACATACCCAAGGTCAGTTCGGCAGATAGAACTTACAATTCTTGCCTATATCTAAGCTTATTCTTGTAGCATTTCGGTATCTTATTCTGTTTGTTATGACATTTATGTATTATACATCCAGTGAAATATGTTTAATGCAACTATTGCATGACGTCTACGGAGGAATTATGTCCTATATTCTCTGGACATTTGCCAGATTTACATGTTTGTGTCAGGACACATTTGCCCATAGAGGGACTGTCGCTCGCAAAGTGGGACAGGTGGTATTCTTGGTCAATGGTACGGATCATACTGTTCCTTTCACCCTACATGTGTCCCTGTTGTTATGGCTCATTTATATGCTCCTTCTGTTTCATTTACAGCCATATGCTATTTCCTATCACATTTGGTATGTGAAATACGGACATACCTTTTGTATGTGACTATTACATGGCTTGTGGGATATGATTCAGACATATGGTCACTACCTATATCTACATTTCTCCTCGTGTATTTTGTTATGGACACATCTGCACAGCTATGTTCCCTCCCTCAAATTATGGGTCAGCTGGAGACCCTCTCCGTTGGACTGGACGTACCTACTGGCGGTGCACTAACATCTGATACGTTTCACTTCCACATGGTATAGCTATCAACACTACATTGGACTACAGGCACACGGTTTTCCTGTCATTTGTTCATGGGTAGGGACCTGTTATTCCCTACTGTGCATTTGTGTTTGAGTCTTCATTTTCTGTTTGCAGGGATTCTGCTTTGCATACGTTTCAGTCTCCACGGACACTGATAGGTATGATTACTATTGCTGGCGGAATATAATATTCAGCAGTTTAGGTTGCTCCTCGAAAGCCAACATTGACACGCCTCCCTGCGCAACTTCGATACTCCCCTTGCACTCGTGCATGTTTCCTATGCACGTGGCTGTGGCGGCTGCGCTCCTTCATTAATATGCATATGGCGCGTCTACTCCACATCTACGCCGCATGGCCGGTGCAAGCCTTACGCCGGACTTGCGCCGAGCTTCATGAATCCGGGGGAGTATCTTTATCCAGCATGCTTCTAGTAAATTGTATAATTTTTGTGGGTTTTTTACTTGTACGTTTCATGCAAAATATATATAGTTGTATATCAGCTTAGCACATTTTACATAGAAAAAACAATTTATGTGATTTTAATAACAGTATTATAGAACATAATTAGGATACAGGTAAAGGTGATATGCAATATGGTTTATCTTAACATGTTTGAAATGCAAATTCTACAGGTTTATGTCTATCAGAGTACAACAACTAATGCATGCTAATATGAGGGATTTAGAAAAACTGCCTTTATATTATGAAGGTAAAGGACAGTGTTTGTTGATTGCCCATGAAAGCACTGGATTACATTACAATTTTCATGCATTCCAGATTAAAAAAAACATGGCTATCCATTTGTATGTTTAAAATGTTATGATTGGCTGAAATTACCATGCAGTTTGATTCAAAGATTATTTAAATAATTGGTTATTATTTTGTCTTAATAAAACACATGAGCAGATGGCAGGAAATGTGCATTCATTGTTTTATTATTTTTTTAATTTGCTAGCTGTTCTTTATTTATTGAGCATTTAAAATTTGCATAATCCAGTAATGTTGTGTAAAATAAAAATATTTCTTCATATTGATACCACATCTAATAAACAAGATTTTTTTTCTTTTTTGAATATATTTCTTTAAGCACATAGATGAATCACAGGTAGACAATTTAAAGAAAGAAGCATGTTATGAGAACTGTAAGCGACATAAAATGAATTGACTTAGTAGCTAATAGTCTCCACATCTATTATGGTATTATTTGCAGATGTCTCATAATATTATCTTCATACTCAAAGCATCAATTCTTTGCCATATGTCACCTTAAATGGGTATACAGTTATAGCTGAAGTATCATTTTCCAGGTGCTCAGTTTTCTCAAACTAACCTTCTTAAATCACTGCCCATCTCTAACAACCAAATTCTTTTTTGCCTTCACACACAATTCGATTTACTCTTTATTCTTTCATTGTATGTGCCTGTCATAAACTATATCTGGGACTTTTCTACTATATGGAAAAGTCTGTTCACCAACTAGAAGGCTTCTGAAAACTCCACTCATTTAGTAGTCACTAAAATACCATCTGTTAATTGCTACCTCTTGCCAATATTTTAATTTCCCTCTCTGTACCCTTAATAAAACATACCTTCGCATGAACTGTGCTACCAGTATACTTTCTACTAAATTCATTAATTTTCCAAATATTAAGTCGGTAGGCACATCTGAAGTTTCCAGCACATGATAAGGGCCTTGCTGCAGCTTTTAGTATACAATTCTCTAACTCCATTAGGACTATTTCTGAAAAATGGATTATTATAGGTATAGTTAGGGAGCTGCAATGTAAACCATGGGTTGCAAACTAGTCTCAGAAGACAGGTTTCGGTTTTGGCCTGTCTCAGGTAGAGTTGTCAGAAGCACATGGCTGACTGGTTGAGCTCTAGCACTAGACACCACCTTGTATGGGGCAGCAGCAGCATCTAGTCCTTATGTATTTTTTGTCATATATATATATATATATATATATATATATATATATATATATATATATATATATATATATATATTAAATGTACGTATACATATGTATACATTTAGAAAGGTCAGTTAATGACCTGAAATATCTGTACACTCCCCAACTTATCAGACAAACAAAAAGCAAACAAAAAAAACATATTTATGTGAGACAAAATAGAATATAATTATTTTTACATTTATATCCTTTACAAGATCAACAATTACTATTAAAAATACATAATAATGACTAGCTTATCATTCATTCGTTTGGGGGGTTGGGAGGGTGGCTTAAAGGCTAAGGTGTTTGCCTTACAAACACAAGGTGCAGAGTTTGAGTCTCAGAAGGGATAATTGGCTAGGCTTAAAATGGCTCGCAAGGGCAGTTAGCTTAGTACTAAACTATGAACCTATGAACCTATTCATACATTTATTTCCCAATACTCACGTTCTGGCTATGGGGGAGGTGGAGCATATTGCAGGAAGCAGTAGTCATAAGGCAGAAAACCAGTCCTAGATAGGATGCCAGGTCATTCTAAAATATACAAGCACATGCGTGCATGCACACAGTCTCACAAACACATGCACACACAAGAGTGTGCACACACATACACACAAACATGCACAGTTACAAGCACTCTGCACATTTGCTTATGGCCTGAATTTTGGATGGTCAGTTCACCTACCTGCATGCCTTGAGATATGGAAAGAAAACAGATTGCCTGGCAAGAAGCCATATGCGCTCATTGCAGACATGAAGACTCCACAAAGGAGGAAATCCAGTCAGGAACTGAACCACCAAACCAATGTATTGTGAGGCATTAGTGCTAACTTCTGTAGCACCGTGCTACCTACTGGGATATTGTGTGCAAGGATGTCGGCAGTCATATTCAGTGTACTGATTTCAGTACAACTTCCTTGGAAAAGGGGATAGCACTAGGACCTGAAGAAGTCCTGTTGTTTAGTTATAAAAAAATTCTAAAACAAGAATTTGAGACCAGAGCTGGATCCAGTACTAGGCGATACAGGCAGTTGCCTAGGGACCTGTGGCTGGGGGGGGAGGGGGGGTCCCACTCTGGCCAGGATGCTTCGACATAATGAAAATAAATAAATTAATTAATTCTTCTTAACACCTTGGTGGTGGCGTCTTCTCCTTTAAGGAGAACCATTAATAGCAATGTGGATGGATGCAAACACATTCCTCACTTGCGTGATGTGTTTAAACTATCTGTTCCATTTATAGAGAAGGTAAGTGTGTTCATGTGTGCACACATGTGAGTGTGTGTGTGTGTGTGTGTGTGTGTGTGTGTGTGTGTGTGTGTGTGTGTGTGTGTGTGTGTGTGTGTGTGTGTGTGTGTGTGTGTGTGTGTGTGTGTGTGTGTGTGTGTGTGTGTATGTGTGTATCTAATTTAAACTAGCAGTTCCATTTGTTTCTGTATATGAGAGAAAGGCGTGTATGCATATGTATGCGTATGTGTGTATGTAATTTAAACTAGCCATTCTGTTCGTATGACAGATAAAGTGTGTGTGTGTGTGTGTGTGTGTGTGTGTGTGTGTGTGTGTGTGTGTGTGTGTGTGTGCGTGTGTGTGTGTGTGTGTGTGTGTGTGTGTGTGTGTGTGTGTGTGTGTGTGTGTGTGTGTGTGCGTGTGTGCGTGTGTGTGTGTGTTTAGCATACATCTGAACTGTCTAGATTTAGTGTCATAGTTTTGGTCTATTTCTCATAAGATTTGTAATTTTATGGCAACTCACAGATGATTGAAGTCACTAAAGAATTACATACACATGAGTTTCAGACTTTGCATCCTTCAGAAAATGCATGCTAGCAAAACTCCTGTTATTATAGCAACTTTCTAAATTAAAAAGAGCAATATTTGAAATCTATTCCTATTTTTGGGCCATTGTGTCCCCATTATTTTAGGTTTTGTCCAGATTTCTTGCACTAAGAAGTTGAGAGGGATACATACCTCTCAACTGTCTAGACTTTTGCAGAACACCCAGATTTGTGCGTCATATTTTTGGCCCATTCATCATAAAATTTGTGGTTTTCTGGCAAATAACTGAGGATTGAAATAACAAAATAACTTCATACATTTGAGTTTCAGACAATTTCCTTCAGAAAATACATGCTAGCACAAATCCTGTTACTCTAGCAGCTTTCTATGTTAAAAAGAGCAATATTTAAAATCTATCCCTGTTTTTGGCCATTCTATCCCCATTATTTTACGCTTTGTCCAGATCTCTTGTGCTAACAGATTGAGAGATATAGAAGTATGGTATATAACGCCCTAGTTGTGTATGTGTGTGTGTGTGTGTGTGTGGGGGGGGTGGCAGGTAAGTCAATTAACTTATCAGGCTTGACCTGTAACTTGGCCATAGGAGGCAAAACCCTGAATACTCTATACCAAATAAAAGACTGCTGACGGAACTGTGAGTTTGAGTTTCAGTACAGTTTCAGGGAATTATGAGTTTTGGTACTTGTTTAAGGTAATAGGAGTTTCAGTGCATTTTCATGGGATTGTGAGTTTTAAGGGAAGAAAGGTTACTGTTGCTCATGCTAAGTCTGTTTTTAATGTGCAGCTAACTTTTTTTTTAGCAAATTACAGTCACTCTTTGTGCTGTAGAATTTGAAAGCGGTGTTAGCATAATTGCCTTAGGTGCAGAAGGCTGTTGATTCTATTCCCACATGATGGATATGGAAAGCTGATATTGCAGTGCCCTTTCAATTGCTGATTATTTGGTGCATTTTAAGGGGGGAATAGGGGTTCTGCACTCCCGAGTGTATCCTTCTTTGTATGACATGCCTAGTAACTATGAACTTGTTGTCAGTTTGTCAGTCATTCCCAATTACAATATTACCAGCTTACAATTTTTTTTAATGTAGCATAAGCAATTAATTCTTCAAGGGCAGCAGGCACTGAAGCTGCAGATGAAACACTGAAGTCTAAAGTTGCTTGCCAGTAGCAACCTCTCCATTAGTTACAGATCTCTAATGTGAGATTATTCGGATGATGTTTACTTCTGCCAAGATCGTGCTTATTGAAAGATATTGGTAGATTGTAATGACATAAGTTTGAGTGGCCTTTTATGGTTGAATTTTGTTTTATTGCTTATTGGAAGAATGTTCAAAACTCCAAATTTAAAATACACTCTAACAAGTGGTGCAGCATTATACAAGGAATGTAATTTAATACAATCAGTAAGGTGAATTAAAGAACACAGACATGTATACTTGGCCCTAAAAATCTGTGCAAGGGGCCTATGGTTTGAAAACAACCCAAAGGTAAACGTAATTCTCCACTGGCCAGATGCATTTTCTTTGAATGTTGGTTATTAATGCCATTTCAATGAATGTAAGTTCATTGCTCATGTTAAGTCTGTTTTCATTGTAAGACTGTATTGTTTGTTTTGCAAATGGCTATCAGTATTTGTTCTGCTTATTTCAATATCTGTAATCATTGTAGAAGTAAATAAGAAAACAGTATGCACACTGATAGGTTTGAACAGTCTTTATGGTAAATGGGGAGAAATAGCCAAGTAATGGGGGTCTATATTAGATAATTGAACTTTCAAAAGTTCAAATGTCATATGATCGAATTTTTGAAAGTTTGAATGTTTTAAAAGAGATCTCCATACAGCGTGGAATGAGAAGATTTCCCTTTTCTGTACTGTAATGCAATGTCAAAGTTGGTATATCTAAAGAGTGGGGGGTTAAAATGTTCAGGTAGGTTATTTGTGTAGTTTATTTTTTTTTTATTAGATTTTGAACTTTTAAAAGTTCAATCATATGGTGTTGACCATATGACAGTCGAACTTTTGAAAGTTCGATTGTCTAATATAGATCCAAGTAATGGAAAACTGGAATGGCTGGGGAGGGAGATCCTGTGAGGAGGAGGGGAGAAGGTTGCTGCAGGAAGGGCTGCTTTGGGTGGGGGGCTCCAATATATTACCCTGCCTAAGGCCCCATTTGACCATGATCTGTCTCAGTCTGAGACTGCACTGGCATTTCTCTCTAAGTGAGATTTTAACAAATGGTGCATTTTTTCACACCTACTGCTTAACTGACCCTTAGGTAGGTGATAATGAGCTGTAAATTTCATTAGAGAATGGGTGACCTGTAGAGCGCACCCTGATTGGAAATCAAACATTCTCCACCAGAGTGTTAATCTACAGGTAATGTCCACTGAAAAATGAGTCCGCTGCTTCACGGTAGCATATTAAGTTGCCGTGGAGCTCAGACAGAAAGTAATGTAACGGTTGTCATTATTTTACACTTGCTAAGCAATGCTTTTGTTGTTTAGCAAGTGGAAAAGAAAAATAAAATAAAAAAAAAAAAATTAGGCAAGTGTGTGAGTGTATGCGTGCATGAGAGTGACAGTGAGATCAATCGAGCGACTATTTTATACTCACTAAGCAGTGCTTTCCCTGTTTAGCGAGTACATAAATGAAAGAGAAAAAAGTGTGTGTGCATATGTGTGTTTATGTTTCTGTCTGCATGTGTGAGGGTATGCATGTTTGCATGCATGAAAACAGGTGTGTGTGTGTGTGTGTGTGTGTGTGTGTGTGTGTGTGTGTGTGTGTGTGTGTGTGTGTGTGTGTCTCTGTGAGTGAGGGAGGGGGAGTGTGTGTAGAGTGAGACTGGAATTCCCTCTTCCTCTCACATATGCATTAGACACCCCTCTATGTGTATTTGCTCACTAAATTTATCTGGAATGCCCCTATTTAGAAGGCTGATGTGATTTGTACAGTAAGTGTAAGGATGAGATTGATTTTTACCTTATAAATCTCCTTGTACAAGGGCAAATCTCTTCAGATTTCTCTTCTTCTACAGTTACCCATTACAGATAGATACTAAGCTGAAACTGTTACATTAGGGAAAAGTGTAAATCTCTGTGCAGTGTCATTTCCAGTATGGGCTGGCTGTCGGCAGTTTGTCAGTGATGGGAAGTTGCAGTTTTTCTGTGGTGTTTTGTTTAATTTATCACTGTCTTCAATGAGAAAACTCCAGGGTATTATATCCGACATGCCAGTCCTTGGATTTTGTTTCACAGTGCTTTAATATTGTTAATAAATATATACAATAATCAGAAATTTGCACGCTACTGCTGGTCATAAAACTGAAGTTAGACAAAATCATGCAAACACATATTTTACATACATATCAACAGGAAGAAATTCCAATCCCTCTGCACTACACACTCCAGAGACCTCAACCTCATTACCACAATCAACAGAACAAGCTAGAGGGACAGGTTCATAACCCAGAGACTGCCCATGCTATGGAATAGACTTCCCATGCATGTCAAGCAAAGCGCCTCACTTGCCCTCTTCAACAGAAACCTTGACGAGTGGATAGGAAATAGAAAATTCACACCAGGGATCACTCTAGTGGCTCTACTCGACAGAGGCACTGGAAACTAAGGTCAGGTGGCACTATGCCAGGGTAATCCTATGGGTAGGCTCGAAAACACCCCAGGGCCATTAGCCTAGTACACACCTATGAACCTATAAACCTATGAGAGTGGCTTGACAGTTAGTGAGTGCCAACTGAAAAAAGGGAAAATAATTTATATAAAGCTATAGCTTGGTTGGGTAGGGGGGCAGCAGTGTGAGAGCTATGATTACAAATTTTAAAATCTTAGCTATACCCCTGATTATGCATGCTTGTCTGTGTATGTGTGTGCATTAGTATATGTGTGTGTGTGTGTGTGTGTGTGTGTGTGTGTGTGTGTGTGTGTGTGTGTGAGTGTGTTTTCATGTGGGTGTGAATGTGAATGCAAGGCTCTGTGTGTCAGAAGGTTGGGTGTGTGAGAATTTTCTGTGTATGCATGTGTGTGTGTGTGTGTGTGTGTGTGTGTGTGTGTGTGTGTGTGTGTGTGTGTGTGTGTGTGTGTGTGTGTGTGTGTGTGTGTGTGTGTGTGTGTGTGTGTGTGTGTGTGTGTGTGCGTGTTTCCATGTGGGTGTGAATGTGAATGCAAGGTCGTGTGTGTGAGAAGGTTGTGTGTGTGTGTGTGTGTGTGTGTGTGTGTGTGTGTGTGTGTGTGTGTGTGTGTGTGTGTGTGTTTGTGTGCGTGTGGGGGTAATGAAATGTTATCAGTCTCATATCTTTCAGTCTTTTGACATCACTGAAAGGGACTACTTTTAATGCTTATACATAAAAGCAGTATTTACTTAGGACAAGAATAACAGTAATGTTTTACGATACCTGCCTTCTTCATTTTGTTTTAAAAATCATCAGACCATAGCTAAGGAGAGGTTGTAGGTATACTGTAAATCATTGCCACTTAATGGATACCATCAGTGAGGGGGACTTGAGCCCCTATTAATCCCTCTCAACTCATCAAGAGGGGGTTAAGGGGGTGCTAAACTTTTTACTGACAGAATAGAACAGGCAATACTGATTTTTGCACAACTTTCTTTTAATTTTCCAGAAAGCCAGAGGTGTACCAATACAAAGTCATTAATGATGTCTTCTATCCCCTTAAGTTACACTGCAGAACATTGAGAAAATCATTGAGTAAACATTGCTAGAATTGCCAGTTGAAATTTTACCAGTTTGTATTAAGTTTGTGATTGGGAAGCCTCTATGCTGTAAACAGTCTACATATCCTGTGCACAGATGATGTTTACTTACATGAAAATGTGTCCTAATTTCCACTGAAAACATTGATGCATTCACCCAATATCACATGAGTGAGTACCTGCAACAAACCAATGTGTTTTCTAATTACTGTTTATTGCATGCTTATCAATTACCATCACCTTTCTGGCTTGAATCTCTCCTGAAAAGGGTCCTTGGACCAATCCTTCCAGCAGGGTGACAAACAAACCACTTAATATAAAAGTACCTTTCTGATGTCCTTACATTCATTGCTGTAGTATTCTTAACCATATGGGATTCCCTGCTGTTGAAGCCCAATATCCGGCCAGTCTTCCAAAGACATCTGAATTTAAAAGGTATGCCGAACATCACCATATGCTCCCAGCAGAACATAGGGCATAACGGTGAAGTTCAGGCCTACCAAAAACAGAACTCCTTTGCTGTCAGACTGAATGTATCTTTTATACCATCGGTTTGTTTACCTTCCTCCACTTTCTGTCAGGTGAATGTATTTATGTTCTCCAATCACTTCCTATGCAGTTTGCTGTTTTTGCAAGTTAAGTGGCTTATTTGGGATTTAGTTTTTTCTTGTTTTTTGTGTTCCTTTCGGTTCATGTCATCCAGGAAGGGTAAATGCCAGTGTCCCCACACAGACTGCCACAGTAAGTGTCTTTTTTGCTTAGGTGCTTCTCATGACCATAAATCTTGTTGTATTTTTCAGGCGTTTGTCCTAAAAACCCTTCGCTGTAGACTTTCCTCCCTTTCCTTGTATCTTGAGATTCAGCATCTTAAGCTTCCCACTAAAGATACGATAGAAGGAATCTCCCACCCTGAGGGTCAGCAAAGTGAAAAAGGTATGACTGGAATCTTCTACTGTCCAGCCTCTGCCAGCTGCCAGATGTTTCTCCCTAGGTCATTATAAACTTGGAAGCTGGTGATGATCCAGCTGGCAGCATGTCCAAAGAGGCTTTGCAAAGCATCCATCTCAGGCATTCAGAGGGAACAATGGTTGATTTTTTCTGAGAGACTTTGGGGAGTTCCTCAGTTTTTAGGTGGGGAAGAAGTTCTTGCTATAGTTCTTGACCATCATGCTGGATCTGAGCCTTTTCAGGACATTACCTTAAGAAAGAAACAAAAACTTAAACATGTTTCTTCTGTTCCTAGGGATCCACAAAGTGAGTAGCAGGCTTTTACTCAGGGGGTTATTTTCTGCCTTAATGTCCTTAAAGCCTCCTTATGTATTTCAGTTACTGCTCCTCTTTGGTCCTCTATTCCTCTTAAAAGGCCTAGAGACCAGGATTCTTCTGAACATGAGTCAGATTATGCTGATGAATCTCTAACTTATTCTACTCAAATTCCTTCTCCTTTAGACTATGGGTCCAAAGAGGAAGAATTTATTACTCCTGATGTTCCTTTTGTAGAAAATTTCCTCTGGGGGATACACTCACTAGGATGATGGATTTTTTAAGTGCAATTGTACTCAGGTGTCTGATATCCATAAGAGGTACTATGAGTTCTTGCAATTTGGATTCTCCTAAACCTGTGGCTATTCCTCCTGTCTTGGCTGCTTATTGGATGCTTTCTCCGATGCCTCTCAGGTGCCTGATTCTCTCCCCCCTGCTCCCCAGAAGCCTAATTGGTTTTATAGGGTTCCTCAGGATTGTTCTTTTATATATAAATGTGCTGCTGCTGACCCCTCAGTAGTGCCCATAGCCTCTGATAAGCCATCTCAGTTGCATCCTTTGCAAACGTTATTGCCTTATGACAAGAACAGCAGAACTATGGACAGACTGGGCAAAAATATTTACACTTTTGTTACCCTAACTTTTAGGGCTATTAATTATCAGACCCATATGTCTAGCTATGTGTTGGCTCTTCTTTTTCAGGCCTGTTGACTTATTTCTGATTTTCTAGACTCTGAGGATAAAACTTCTGTTCTTTCCTTGCTAAGAACTTCCTCTCAAGTTGTTCATCATTCTATTAAATGTAGTTATGAAGTGGCAGATGCCTGTTCTAGGGCTGCTGTTTATGGTTCAGTTATAAGGAGGTATTCTTGGTTTAGGCTTCAACCTCTTCCTGAGGATATTAAAGCTAAGTTGATAGATGCTCCTCTGGATTCTAAACTTTTGTTTGAGGAAGCTGCTGCTGGTTTGTTTAAGTCCCTACAGGATATGGGTAAGGCCTTATGAGAGCTTAAACATGTGTGTTTGTTTTTTCTGTGCCTAAATTTCAGTGAAACGTCTCCATTAAGCATACCTTTGTTCATAGGCACCCCATCCTTCTACTAAAGGTAAGAAAAGACTGGCAAACAGGCTCCTCCTGCGAAGGCTACTCAGTTTTTGGGAACTCTGAGGCCTTCCTTTCTAGGCAAACCAGGAGATGTGTGACTATCTGTCCCTTCCCAACCTTATTCCTCTTTCTCTTCACCTTTCTCTTTCTCTTCTGGTTTTGCTTCAGATCACTCAGAATTCTTGGTTCTGTCGATCATTCGTTTACGGTATTTCATGGTGTGGAAATCCCATCCTCCTTTTATGGGCATTCTTCAGCCTTCTCAGGAACATCTTCCCTTTCTACCAGAGGTTCCTCAAGATCTCTTGTCTCAGGCTACTATTCAAGAGATGCCTGTGTCCCAAAGGGGGAAAGGATTCTACTCCCAACTGTTTCTAGTGCACAGAAAAGAGGGCACTTGGGGACCTATTCAAGATCTCTCTCATATAAACACTTTTTGAAAGGTACCTTCCTTTTGGATGTTGTCCCTTCAGATTCTGTTTCATCTCTTGCTCCCTCAGGCCTGTATGTTGTCACTAGATCTCAAGGATGCTTATCTCCTTATTCAGATCCATCCTCTTTTCAGGAAGTTTTTTTGCATTTCTCTGTTGCTTCCTGGCATTTTCAGTTCTCTGCTTTGCCCTTTGGCCTTTCTACTGCCCCAAGGGTGTTCACCAATGCCTTACTCCTGTGATTGCATTTTGCAGACTTCAAGGGATACAAATGTTTCCTTACTTAGATGACCTGTTGATTCAGGCATCCTCTCCAGAGACTCATTTCACTGTATCCCTTCTGCAGAGCATGGGGTTCACTATAAATTTCAAAATGTCTTCTCTGACTTCTTCTCAGGATCATGTTTTTTTGGGTTGCAGAATTCAGACAGTGCCAGTGCTTGCTTCACTGTCCCCTCCAAAGGCCTTAACTCTCATTTCTTTCTTTCACAGTCTTCTTCCTTTGGCTTCCATTACCACCAGGGAGTTTCTGAGAGCTCTGGAGTTCATGGCGTCCACCATTCTGATGCTTCCTCTGACCAAACTTCATATGAGAAAGTTTCAGTGGTTTCTGAAGTCACTGTGACTTCAACATGCACATCCTCTAGATTTTGCAGTTCCTCTTCTTCCTTGCCTCAAGAAGGAGTTTCTCTGGTGGACTCAGCAGTTGTCTCTGAATCCAGGGATCCCTTTTTATCTCCCTCTTCCCCCGCAGGAATTGTTCACAGATGCCTCAGACATGGGCTGGCAGTGTGACTTTTGTCTCTCTAAAGGTACAGGGGTGTGGTCGCCTCATCAGCAGAAAGAACACATTAAAGTCAAAGAGATGAGAGACCTTCAGCTGGTTCTTAAGGCCTTTCAGTCTCTCTTTTCTCCAGGACCTGTCAAGATATTCACAGACAATATCACAGTGATGTGGTATATCAACAAGCAGGGCAGAACGAGATCTTCTTTGCCGGTTGGCACTTCTGGTATGGGATCTTACTGTCAACTGACTCTTCAGGCAGTTTATATACCTTCTGGTCAGAACACTGTGGTAGACACTCTGAGCAGGTCCTTAACTCAGTCCCATGAATGGATGCTTCACAGGGATGCATTTCTGGACATTATCCACCAGTGGGGTACTCTTCAAGTGGATCTTTTTGCCTCCCCTCTGAAGAGACAACATCCTCTGTTTTGTGCCAGAGTCCCAGGTCCTCTGGTATGGAAGGTGGATGACCTCTCATTCTCTTGGAAGGGGAAGTTTCTTTACACATTCCCTCCCCTTCATCTAATTCTGAAAATCTTGTTCAAAATTCAACAGGATGCTCCCAAAATCTTGTTGATAACTCCCTTTTGGTTGTAACAGCACTGGTTCCCCTCTTCTTCTGCATCTAGTCAGGGGCAATCATAACAAGTTACCTCACAGGGTGGATCTAATCACACAAGTCAAGTGATAGGATCTTGATTCCTGTTAGACACCTTTTATTCTGAGGAAGTGCTGCATGTCCTGCAGGAGGTCAGGAAACCTATGACTAGGAAATCCTATTTAATGGAAGAGGTTTTCTTTTTGATGTCTCTCATAACCTGGATCCACTTACTATGGATGCTGCTTTGGTTCTCTCTAATGTGTGTGAGTTGCTCAATGCTTGTTTGGTCTACTCTTCTATTAAGGCCCACCTGTCAGCTACCTGTGCTTGTCTGCCTTGTTCTACTCCTTTAGCTGCTAGACTGTTCTTTTGTTAGCACTTACTTCTGCTAGAAGGGTGTCTGAGTTACAGGCCCTTGTGGCTTGTCCTCCTTTTTTGATTTTTTTTCATGAGGACAGAGTGTTCTTGCAGAGTAACCCTTCTTTTTATGCCAAAGGTGGTTAATGAGCTATCACTTAATCAGTCTAGTAATCTGGCTATTTTTCCCCCTCCACAAACTGACAGAGAGGGTGCTTCATACTTTGGACATGCATAGGCAACTTAGTGTTTATTTAGATATGACCAAGGCTATTAGAAAATCTGAACAGTTACTTATTTCTTTTCATCCTAGATCTTTTGGGCTTGCTGTATCCAAGCAAACTATTTCTTTAGGTTCATAGGTTGGTACTAGGCTATCAGCCCTAGGGCCTATACAAGCCTAGCCAAACAATTCCCCGGATATTTCTTCCCACAATATTTACTTCCCTGGACCCCTGTCTAGCAGGGTGACTGATGTGATCCCCGGGGCAAATTTCCTATCTCCCATCCAATTGTCAAGGTTCCTTTTGAAGAGGGCCCAGGAGGTGCTCTGCTTGACATGTATGGGCAGTCTATTCCAGAGTATGGGGAGTCTCTGGGTCAGGAACCTATCCCTCCAGCATGTTTTGTTCTTTTTTCTTTGATTTCTAAGTCTATTTCCTTTTGTTACACTTTTAATGGTGAGAACCTTCCTTTTTCATTGAAGGCTCATTCTGCTAGAGCTGTGGCTTCTTCTGGTGATTTTTTCAAAGGCTTAGATACTAATTATATTCTTGAAGCAGCTACCTGGACTTCTGTGCATACTTTTACCAAGCACTACAAGTTGGGTAGTATCTTTAGAGCTAGTGCTGGTTTTGTTAGTTCAGTTGTTCATGTTTTTTAAGGGACACTTCTGCCCCTTCCTCCTCCCAAGTTTCCTTTTGAGTTTTGGCACTCCCATATATAGTTAAAAATACTGCAACAGTAGATGTACGGACATAGTACAGTTGTGTAAAAGCTTACCATAACGGTAGATGTCTTTGCCTTTACCACTGCAGTATTCGCTTCCTACCTCCACCACTCTAGTTCTTTGCCTTCCTAGATGTACATGTTACCTATTGGGTTCTTTGGAATGGTGTACCTCATGGGGCAATCAGTTCTGGTTTTGATAGGCCTGAATGTCACCTTTATGTCCTATGATATGCTAGGAGCATATAGTGAAATATGGCATAGCTTTTAAATTCATAAGTCTTTGGAAGACTGGCCGGACATTGAGCTTCTGTGACAGGGAATCATATATAGTTAAGAATACTGCAGCAGTGAAGGCAAGGACATCTACAGTTATGGTAAGATTTTACACAACTGTACTTTTATTATATTGTACATATCTCAGGGCATTTTTAAAGATTCTTATAGAAAAAACATTTTTAAGTGCATTAATACACTCTGAGCTGTGGGTTAGGGCATAAAAATTGCATTCCCATGTACAAAAAGCATTTTGGGGAAAAGGGGCTTCCCTGTGGAATTCTCCGAGTCACATTTCCACAAGGACTCTACTTGCAGAGATCAGCTTTGTATCACTAATCATTGTTTTCAATAGGAAATCATTGCCAGTAGATGTTCAAAATGTGTGTCAGCAGTGATTCCTTTTTTTAGGGAAAAGGTTCTCTTCTTTCTGCTTGTGTGACTGTGGAGGTGATATATAAATTCGAGGAGTGGGTGGCGAGCTTGCCCCAAACTTGGGTACTGCAGGGGAACTTGCTACCATGGCATAAAAAATAATAATAATAATGAAATTTGGCTGGTTGAATTCAGTGAGTTGAGTTCTTGCAGATTTAAATGTCAAAGATTCAGTAGGAAACCTTAAGAATGTGCCTGGACATGCTCTATTCACTGTGTGTAAATGCTTGCTTTATAAGTTTGTGTTGCTTATAGCAAAACATATCCATCTTACAGGTGATCCAAAATCTACACTGAGAAGATGAAATATAAAACAATAGTGATATTATTGTCTAAGCAATGCATAGCTTATGAAAATGAGTGTGCATAAGAAAACAGACACTTCAGAAAGTTAAGTGCAAAAACACAGCATGCTCATTAAGTCTTAAAAACAGTGTGTGGAGATTTGGTGTTCTGCTTAGTACAGTCATTTACATAACACAAAAATGGGTTAGAGCTCTTGGCAGGTGTTAGCTATCAGCTTGGGCTCCTTAGCGATGCAACAATTGCAAATGAGTTTCTTTAGCTAGAATTGATAGCACCTTCTGTAAAATATTCAAGATGAAAAAGTAACAGAATCTGGAAAAGAAATCAATTAATTTCAATTATACAATTCATTTCCCTTTCAGCCTGACTGCTTCAAATTTAATTAGTTCTAAATGGGCTCATGCTTGATTGAATTTAGAAATCTCATTTGTACTATAGTTGAAAATAATTTTGCCTGTATTCTTTTATCTCTATGATCCAGTCTGATACATAGAAAATGTAAATTATTAAAATAGTGCAGGAGAATGATAAACTACTATGTTTAAGCAAAAAATAAAGTTACTCAACAGTTAAGAAGTTGTACTAGTCATTATTACAGAGTACAATGTGTCACCAGGTGTAAAGCAAATTCAAATTTTAGTTCCAGTCCATTGAAAAGCACCCTATTATTTTATCCAATTAAATAATTAATTAAGTCATAGGTTTAGTAACAGTCTGCAAACTTATGATATTCCATGCCATTCTCAAGATATTTAAACTGTTGCATAATACAGATATTTAGCTAGATGAAAAACATGCTTAAAATAGTAACTGAACTACAGAATTGTGCCACCTTTCGCGTTTCACTGTGTGAAGGAGAGAATTCTGTTTCTAGCATGCTGTTTTCTTTTGAGTTTAGGACCTAGAATGAAAGAAAAGTCTCTGCATGTCAAGCAGTATTTCACAGTTGTTACTGTTCTTTCTGCCCATTGACTTTACAAAATTAAATTTATTATGTAGGCAGAACTGCTTACATTCAAAGCATGCTTTTGTTTTCCTTTCATTGTTTCTGCTCTTTTAACCCTGGAGCTGAGACATCTGGGCATTCTACCATCTGCTGTCCTTTATAAATTATTTGAAAGCCATCCATGCTAGACTGAGAATAACCCAGAGAAGACCTATGTATCTATTAAGAATAAACAATGTTGCAATGTATTTTGTCCCTGCAGATCCAGTTTTACAAATCTGTAAAGTTATCAGTATGATTATAGGCATATTTTTTTCAGAGAGATGATATGAGTTTAGTTTTTTTCAGGTTTGAATCGACAATAATGAAATATAGAGAAAGACATAAAGTAACACTGTTGATCAGTCTGAGTCATAGCCAATGATTTTATTAGGTGTGAAATATAACCAGTTTTGTTTTATTGGTTATAACAGCATGTCAGAAATGTTGCAAAAAGGAGCACAAAGAAGGGTATCATCTCACTGCAGTGGTCAGGACCTTAAACGGCAAAGATTCATGTCATAACAAAGAAGCCATAAAATAAAAAAAATGCACAAATCATGAATGCACAGAAAAGAAATAGCAATAATATAAAAAACAGTAGTTCTGCATGCGAGAAGACATCCTGCACACCTCTTGGAGAAGCGTTGCTCTTGCGCCTCTTCACAGCTGTAAGACCGGGGAGAAAGAATAAACACTCTGCTCCTGCATCAGAAAAGCAAGCCAAACAGCATCTACACTTCAGATCAAACACAAGCACAAAATACAAAGTCCACAAGGATACAAAGAAAAACTTTGTGATATATAATATTGAAGTTATAGCACTATCATAAACGTTATTCATGGCAAAGAACCAGCCCAGTTCTCAGAAAATTAATCAAGTTCAGTGGTACCTATGAAGTATGTTGTTCAGGATTTCCACTGAGGTATAGGTAAGTGACTTACTCAAACAAGGCAGCTGGAAGTTGAGGGAATCACACCCTGTCTTGCAGGAAGTAGTTCATTTACCTCTGATATGCTTAATTGTCTGTAGCAGCTGCCTGACTAAAGCTTTCGTACAAGACGGCAGCTGGATTTGAACTCAGAGCCTACTTTGCTGCAATGGGCAGCCGCGGTGGTGCAGTGGTTAGCGTTGCCTCCTCACAGCAAGAGGTTCTCTGGTTTGATCCTTGGCTGGGGTGCCTTCTGTGCGGAGTCTGCATGTCCTCCCTCTGGTCACTTGGGTTTCCTCCAAGTACTCCTGTTTCCTCCCACATCCCAAAGACATGCTGTAGGTGGATTACACACTCTAAATTGGCCCTAGGTGTGCGTGTGTGTGCCTTCTGTGGAAGGTTGGGCACTGGGCTGGCAACTCAACACCATAAAACTCCACTGCCAATCATGAGCAGACAGGTGATCCACTGTGGTGACCCCTAACCAGGAAAAAGCCAAAATAAGAAAAGCCTACTTTGCTGCAATCATATGTTCTACCACTATGCTGTGCCATACTTATTTTCATAGTTCCCATTTTATTAATAATAATAATTTGCCTGATGAATTTGATCTCAGATTGCAAGTTCCCTGTTGACACAACCGATTGTTTTAAAGGTGCAGCATAATCCTTTTAAATGTGACCAGTATTTGCTGATCACCTATAACTGTGGCAGTGACATATGCACTTATTCAAGACTTAAATTATTGATACATTAATTGCAAGCTTAGCTGCTTTGCTGCAACATAGAATGCCGCAAGTACCCTTATTAATGTGCAAAACAAATCACTTGTATTTTTTATTGTGTAACCACAAATAGCTGTGCTTTGAGTGATATGTTCTACATCCTTTCTCATTTTAATAAAGCTGATACATTCAGCAAAATAGTAGTGCATATATGACATATAATTATTTGAAATTTATCTGAAAGCAATAGATTATAGTGAAACCAAGAGAAAGGTCTCATTCAGAAATAGAACACATTTCTTGGTTGTGCACCTTTAGGAAAAATGGTATAAAACTGCCCTGCAATATATTTGCTTATGGAAAAAGACTATTGTATACCTTTTACCATCCTCTAGAACATCAACAATATTTTTATGTCGATTTTAATATTTAAAACACACAAAGATGCTAAAGACACCTGTCTAAATATCAGTCCACACAGTGTTCCCTTTTCTGCTCTCACATTTTTATTTGCAAAGTTCTACAAAATGGGAGACTGTCTTGACTAATGCATTTGTTAAGTCATGCCACCCTCCCTGTGAAGTAACTCTGCCTTACGCCAGATGCCTTTCATAGCTGGTCTCCCTTCCACTCCTTTCATTTCTACCCTTCATTTGTCCCATCTGTGCAGTCTAAACAAATCCTATTATTCCATTGTCTTTTCTGATTGAATGCTTACGTAGCCGTCTTTTAAGTCTCTTACCATATGCATTTTCCTTAATTGCCTTCACCATTTTCACAACTCATCATAACAAAGCTTCTACCAACTGATTTACATGTTTATGCATTTCATCTAGAACAATACATTACAATGTAGAAGTATCTTACCACCTCCTTATCAGACAAACAAGACCAAGTAATGTGAGTCCCGCCACTCAAAAATGAACTGCAATTAAGAACAGCAGGAAGTTCTGACACTGTTATATCCTACAAGTATTTTGCAGGGGTGTAAGCCTTTGTACCTCTTTGAGAGCCCCCATTTTCTATTATATAATACTAACTCAGAACACCCCTCAACACTGCAATATTGGAGTTAGTCTACATTCCCCTATTCATCTAGCAGTTCTGCAGTTCTGAGGTTTGCAGTCACAGTCCTTGAACATTTGAAAATAACCTGTACTTTAATTTTACCCTGTATAATGAAGGGGTCCATATCACATTATCGAAATTCCAAAAGATTGAACACCATAAGCTCGAGTTTGGAATCTCGAAATGTTATATACTCGAACGCTCAGAACAGTTCTGAGAATACACACACAGCACAAGCACACCAAAATACATAATCCACACATACACACTTCACAGAACCCTACACTAAACCCTAACTAATGCAAACTCACCTTACCCGCTCCCTAACCCTAAGGTCCCTAACTATCACACACTCACCTTACCTTGGTCCATTCGCACACTTACCTTAACCCAGTCCATCACCTTTGCACCACAGTTGAGGAAATAGCGAAGCCGCAGAAACAGCCCACTGAATACTTTCCCTAGGAAAATATTCAGTGTTCTGCAGCTTCGCTATTTCAAGCGTTCGTTGAATAGGGATCGATATTATAACATTTGAAGTTTTAAGACTTCGATGTTATAATATAGACCCTAATGAAGAGTAGGCCTCCACAGGTTTGAAATCCACTACCTGTGCAATATAACCCTACATTCTATTTGCTTTTAGTACTGATCATTTGCATTTCATGGTCTGACTTAGCTTATAGGCGATTATTAAAATCTCCTCCATTCAACGTCTTTCTTAGAGTTAATCTAAAGAGAATGTGCAATTTCTATATGTTCCAATGTAACTATCAGCTGGGATCAGCAGTTACACAAACCTTCTTGGAGTAGTTGCTTTTGTAAAACTACTTTGGCAGAATTGAACAGAACAGATCACATTTTTATAACTAAATCATTGAGGTGCTTCTATAATTTGTTTTGCACCATGAAATATCCTTCACTCCTATGTAGCTATAATGTCTGCAAGTACTGTGTTTCTGTGTGAAGCAAAAGACTGTTGTGTAATTACCTGTAAAACCACAATATAACAAAAATAAATAAACATGAAAAGCCATAAACAGCAACTGAAAAAAAAAACTTTAATAGAAGGTCTAGTGCTTCAGTAACAGCTTTTAAGGATGTCACTGTAAACTGTTTTACTAAAGAAGGAGGCAGAGGTAATAGTATAGTACTATGTGTCCATTTGGGTGTAATAATGATCTTATCTGGAGGCATGTTCTTGTCTGATCATTGGTTGAACAGCTTGTTACTTTTGAATTTTTTATTATTTAATGAGTGTTTTCTTTTTGGTATGTATGAGTCCTTGAAGGCCATTGCTGAGGCATTAGACCTTTATTAAAGTGTTTTTTTTTTTTTTGCTGGTTGCTGTTTGTGGTTTTTCACATATCATGCAATTAACTCTCTCTCCGAATTGCTCTTATATTAGCATACTAATGTAATTCACTGACAAATGAAGAATCCAGCCTAGGTCTTTCTGATTATCATTTTTTATAGTGTGCAGAAAACTTACACAGTGTCTACCAGGTTTCTGAATGCCATCCTAGAGTGTGAAGATTTATTTGAGTCGAGATTTTGAATTCTCTTCCAAAACATTTCAGAACAGATATGGTACTGCACTGTAGTTTGATAGCATGTTCTTTTCTTTGCTCTGGATAAGTTGATTTAACTTTATTTCTGATTTTCCTATATTGGTTAAAACTAAGCTCATTTTTCTCTAACATTATTTCTCTTACATGTCTCTACAGAGTTTATTACTGCTGTGATGATGGGTAGTGATTTAGATTTTATTTTCTGTTTTATAATGAAGAATTAATGCATTAAGAGCAATATGGCTGTACAACCACTGGCTTGTGGTAAAAGAGGTTGATGTCCTAATGATTTTATAAAGGATAAAGTGGGTTATTGGAAAATGGTTGCCATGGAAGCGGAGTTATAACTACGCTGCTTCTTCTAAATGGAGGTAGTGGAAAGGATATGAACATTACAGACTGTGTGTGCAAATGAAAGGTTTAGGATAGACATTGTTTTGCATTCTAGATTCAGTGAAGTAGAATGCGAAATGCTCCATCACATGATAAGACCACTAATGGACCCTGGTTAATAGTATACCAGCCTTGATGATATAGCTTGCTTTCATGGAAAGAATTCTGTCAAGGATGCACTAATGTACTATTTGCTTTTAGACTCTTGGGGTGAGGGATGTTAGTTGAGCAAGATTAAATACCTGGATGTAGAAAATGAGTCACAAGTTGAGATTGATTATTTCTAATTCAGGATCTCTTGATATAGCAATATTATGTGTATGTTCTTCTCTTGCTTCCTTAAGTGCATATGAAGGAACCTAAACTGCAGCTCTAGATAAAGCCAATATTCAAGATTTAAGCAAATGTATATAATAAAACACATAGCTAAAACTGAATAGGAGCCAAGAAACTTGGCTTTAGAGACATATATGACATCTCCTGGGATTTTGTGTGTATGATCAGTGTGCAGTATATGATATAATCTGGAAACAATATTTTGGTCTCTCATATATTATCTGTAAATGCATTTTAGATAATGAGACAATAAGGTGATGTTAGATAAGTCATGTTTAAAAATATGAATTTCACTGAAAATACTTTAAATGATAATTATAAAGATGGTAAGAAATTGGTTGATGTTCTATAATGTGTCAGTAAATTCAACAAATTAAATATCATGATTCTGGGACTGGATGGCTGTTAACTGACTGTAATAATGCCTTTAATTAGTCTTATTTAATATATTGGTAACTGATATTGTGCTGCAATATAAACATGTGCTTCTTGCTAAGCAAAGGGGGTCTAATTTTGGCTGAGTAGAAATAATTATTTAGTTTTTGAAAACAGTAAGAGTTTATTAGAATTAAAGAAGGTTCTGCTGATAGAGATAGTCATAGATAATGTTGCCGAAGAATAATTTAAATGTCATAGGCTGTAGTAGTAATTGCTATTAAATATGAGATAGTAACTTACTTAAAGTAAGATGGCTGTAAGGTACAGCTGTATATTCAAGTTTACTGCCTAATAGCTTAAAAATAAAGATAAAAATGTATCATATGTATGCGAAGTATACATAGGAAGCATATTCTTTACAGTGATATATTTCTTAGTGTATGTTTTGCTAATGATTTGACATTTCTGAAATAACCTTAAGAGTATTAACACTTTTCATATAAAATTAGTATAATATTGTTCATTGTAATGTGAGGTTGCGCCTCACAGCAAGAGGTTTTGTGGTTCGATTCTCGACTGGGGTGCCTTCTGTGCGGAGTCTGCATGTTCTCCCTGTGGTCGCGTAGGTTTCCTCTGGGTACTCTGGTTTCCTCCCACATCCCAAAGATATGCTGTAGGTGGATTGGACACTCTAAATTGGCCCTAGGCATGAGTGTCTGCGTGTGTGTGCCTTCTGTGGAAGGTTGGGTGCTGGGCAGGCAACTCAACACTGTAAAACTCCACTGCCAATTATGAGTGAACAAGGTGATCTGCTGTGGCGATCCCTAACTGGAAAAAGCCAAAAGAAGAAAAAGAAGATTGTAATGTGAAGTTGAAGTCTTTGTACATGACTGAACTATGTGGAATAGGGTCTGAAACTAGAGCTTAATCAGTTTTATTTAGCAATATTTTCTCCTCCTGCTGTAACATGTATTTGTTGGTAGTATGGTTTGTTTGCAAAGATGAAGTATGAACTTATGGTATAGAATTATTGATGAGGACTGGCAATTTGTGTTTTGATGGTTGCAGTGGGCAGCTGTGTAAGAAACAGGAAGTGATTGGTTAGAAAATCTGCATGGGATAGATGGAAATTCAAAAATTCAAGTGCAATTCCTAGCCTTTATGCTTGCCAAAGATTTGTATTTAACCTCAAATCAAGCTAATCTATTTTGTAGGATCAGAATGAATCCAGTGTAACAACAGAATGAAGAAACCGAAATGTTAAGCTTAAAATGTCTTCAAAAATAACTCAAGCAAGCAACCTGCTTGTGTCCATTATAACAAGTGCATCAGAGGCAGAAAGCAAAACAAATCTGCAGCTTTCACAGCTCAAACATTCAAGCATTATAACTTAAGCAGACGTAAAGCATGCAAATCTTGTATCAAATACCAGTTAGTAAAACAATATGTGCACATGAATACTAATGTAAGCAATACATGACTGGAAAGTAGAAATATGATATTCGCATCCAAGGAGATACAAATTTCTCTGTTTCTTATTGCTGATACTAAGTAGGATCCCAACAAATAAGTGTGGTATTGTAACATGCAGCAATGATGCAAGCCTAAAATCTCTCACCAAAGCATATCACACCTGTACCACAAGAAATAGTTCATTGACACCATATCCCATTAGTACCATGAAAAATAGTACCTGGCCACGCATATGCAAATCTGACCAGTGTGCCAAAAGTGACACCTTGCCCAGTTCATAAATCTGTCAATGATTACCAATATGTGGGTTATAGTGTAGCAGGTATAAAACAATATGCAAGCAGAAGCAGACATGATAGAAATGGATAGCAGTCTTGCAATAGTCACAAACATGATCACAGCTAATATGACAACTCATACAACTGGATAAGCAGTGTGCTAGCTATACACAAGGTGGGTGTCAGGCAGCATTTACTGTATATGATGTGGTATCGACAGGAGCAGGCCAGCCATTCACAAATGGATATACAACACTTAATATCCTCATAACCTGTGCTGAGGGTTGGATCTGTATGATGTTGTATGGCACTTAATGTGAAATTATGGCCATTGTAATACTCTAGACACCCAGCAGGAATACTACTCAGATACTGCATGCATCCTCTAACTACACATTATAATAGTCCCTGGGCTGTCTTATACCACATGCAGTTGATACATGGCTATCAATGCACAAACTTTGCTCAGAATAAGAATAATCAATCTGTTTTAGCTGACTGTCATGTCTAGCTGAACACAGCATGGGTTCAGCAACATCACAGAAGTGTTGAGGTTAGGAAGTTTCTTCTTACACCCAACATTTCCTGATCTCAAATTTAGTACATTTAGAAATCTGAGAGTGGGAGGAGTGTGGCTTCTGTCCATCCATCCACAGCCCCTTTTTCCCATTTTGTACATGGAGTCAGGGTGTCACTTCAACAGTGACAATTATATTCCTTATACAGACATTGTTTTTGTGTGCTCATGTTAAAGCTGACCTTGTGCTTTGATCACTTAACTCTTCAGTTTGCTAATATGCAATGTTTGCCGGTATATTTTATGGGTCTGCAGAGAATATATGCTGATGATTCAGACACAGGCAGACTAGATACAAGTGATTTGTGAATTCTGTACAATATGTCATCTGCAAAATATGCTTGGCACAGTATGAAACATACAATGCAATTAGGAAACACACTTCTAATGAGGCACCTCCATGCATCAACTGGCACGGATATTAACCCTTGAACGGTCAGGTGGAATGTGACCACACAGATCACATCATCCATACAGAAGCCATGATGTCAACATTTGGCATTCCAGTGTATTGTATCCCTCATTTTCACCTGCTTAGATATACCAGATGTCCTTTGAAGCTCAATCCAGTATGTTCCCAGCAACAACATTGGAAGATGCCTACAATAGGACATGTTAAAGGAGAAGGGATATCATTGTATACATACTTGAAAACCATAAAATAAAGGGGTCTATATTAGAACACCAAAGACACTCAACATCAAATGGCCTAAAGGCCAAAATGCCAGACCTCGAGGTCGCATTTGTGAGGTGCTTCTAATTATATATACCAACTCTGAGATCGCACTACAGTGAGGAAAGGGCAAATATTCCGATCTTCACTGTACTGTGATCTCGCAAAAAGTACATTGTTAAATGTCATTTCTGACTTCAAGGCCATTCGATGTTTAGTCTCTTTGATTTGGTAATAGGAACCCGAATGAAGTACTAGTGCCTAGATAGTTTCAGTTGATCCTGAAGATATAACTCATCTAGTTCATGAAAGATCTTTATCACATGATTTATATTCCACAACATTGCTCACACTATTACCGCTTGCAGCACAACATGGAGAGATGACCAATGCTATATAGATGATGGGCAGAATGATTCACTGTCTCCAAGACAAACTATACAACTAAATCACTACACTTGTGCACAGCAGGGGCATAATGACACACCTTGTAAATGATAAAATGGCTAAATCAGTTGATTATCTATCCACCAGTACTGGAAAGGGCACATAGAATGATAGCATAAATCCCCTAACTGGTATTCTGAGGCACATACTTGTCCATTTGTTTGACTGTAATGTACAGGAATTTATTCTCTGGAAAACAGAGAGTTGATACAAGCCTTGAAGACTACAGGGATGACCATGAGAGTTGTAACGGATTATAACAATGTTTTATTTTTAAAATGTTGTACCTTTTCAGCCAAGAGGAGGTTGTTGCTACTTCACAAATCCTAGAATTAGACTACCAGCGTAATGAAGAATCACAAGCAGAGTAGGTTGTCTATCGTTAGACTTAAGAACCAAGATCCTCCTATTACTTTATGAAGTTTCTATGGGCCAAATCATCAAAATTTCAGTCCTGTTATTGACTTTGCTAGAGCACTTTTGGATGTGAGTCAATAGAATTATCTGATACTGATAGGGAAGGTTTGGGGGGGGGGTAATATTGCTCTAGGTCCCACAATAGGTAGACAATGAAATCACACAGAAAGAGAGTTTAAAGTTTTGTAGACCACTGTTGAGGGGCTTTTTACACAGATACGAGAGATTTTAATGTTATTGCCCAAGATTCTGGATCTGCCAGCAGACTGGATTATTCTGCATTAATCTTTAAGGGCTGCAAGAATTACCTGTGTGGACTGAATAGAACATACGTCCGATCCTCTCTCAGACCATTCTATTGTCTGTACTGTGTTGGGGAGACTTTCCATTTTTATTTGCAAACAACTTTGGAAGCTTAATGTATCTTTATTGAAGAATGCATATTTGTGTAACCTATTAAATGTATCTATCCAATATTATTAGAGAAATTCTAGAGCTTATATTTATTAAATGTATCTATCCTATTTTATTAGAGCTTTATTGAATTTATTGAATTTATGTAACCTGTTATTTAATAATATATAATAAACAACCTATTTTTGGAGATAAATGAATATTTTGAATGTGTAATTGATTAAATGTATATTATTAGAGCTTTATTGAAGAATGCATATTTATGCATGCATATTATTATGTATATATATATTATGTATATTATTAAGATGATTTTATTTTTATTATTATGTGTAGCCTTAAAAAATGGTATCCAATAATATTATTATTTATTTTAGAGATTTGAATGTATATATGTGTATTATATAAAATATATCTATCAATATTATTAGAGCTTTATTGAATTGATATATGTTGTAATGCCTATTAAATGTATCTATCCAATATTATTAGAGCTTTATTGAAGAATGCATATTTGTGTAGCCTATTAAATGTATCTATCCAATATTATTAGAGCTTTATTGAAGAATGCATATTTGTGTAACCTATTAAATGTATCTATCCAATATTATTAGAGAAATAATCAGATGCAGGAGGGGATTTGGTCATTCTCATGGGAGAGCTTTAAAACAGAGCTTAAGGGGATTGCTTGTGATCAGAATGCATACACCACTAAATTAGCTATATTTGGCAGACAAAATTTATAAACTTGAAAGGGCATACAAGGAACAGAGTATAAAATTGTCCTTACTCAGGGATGATTATAAGTCGTTAACAACAGGAGTACAGAACAGTTCATTTTAACTCTCTGGCTAATAGATGGGAAAATGGAAGAATTTTCAGTGGATGAATGCACTGCTGACCCTAAACTCTTAGCTTACAAACTTAAAGTTAGAAGAAGAGAAATGAATCTTACTGTCCTGCAGGGGACTCATGGTTGTTTACATAACAATATTTACACTATCAACCAATGTATGACTGGATCCCTTTTAAAAATCGTTCAAGGCAATATCGCTTTCTTGTATTAAGAAATATTACTTCATTTTATATATAAAATTACATTTTCCCTAATTATATGAGGGATTTATCAATGTCCACAAACTGTCAAATCTTCTGGGCATGATCTGTACTCATAGCATGATGCTAAGGCCTGGAACTCCTTACCTGTATCCATTGGTCAGTACTCTCCCTCCAGTCCTTTAAAACTATTCTGAAGGACTTCCTATCCAAAATCTGGATCTGTACTTGCTTAAATATAAATGATATCTCTAAATATGGACCCCTACCTATTCATACCGTATACCTTCTTACTCTCCCTCTTTGACTCACTTCAAGCAAGTCTATTGCTATTGACGAAAGTGTGAAATAAAGTTATATTAATGCTAAAGAGTTGCTTTAAGGGTTGTCTTCTGGTTTAACAGTGGTTATAAGTATTTTTTCTTCATGTTTTACCATTGTTTGGAGACTATTTCAGTTTTTATTTTGTGTTCTTCACTCACTTCCTTCATTCAATCAATTTTTCTTCCCTGAATCTCTTTCTAAATATCCTATAACCCTGTTGTTTTCTCCACTTCATAATGCAGTTCCTGTTTATATTATATTAACTTACCTATAATTTCTCCAAATTGGCTCAAATGTCTCCAAATATTAAGTCATTGTTATATAAGCTGTACCTATTCTTAAACAATGTATTCACATTATGTCTAATTTGGCATAATTATTTAAACTGTAGATGATGTTGTATTCCTTATGAAGATTGTAAAATTTTTGTTCTTAAAAAGGTTTTATGTAATATTTTGGAGCTTTTCTCCTCAGGTCTCACTGAAAATGGGAACCTACCCATTCAGACTTTCAATGTAATCAAATGCCAATAAAATAAATAAATAAAATAGATAAATAAACTGTTGAACCAGTTAAAATCATTCAATTTTCCTGAAAAATTGAAGCAAACTAAAGGTAAAGTGGCTGGCCCAGATAGGTTACAGCTGAACTCTACATCAGATATTCTGATGTTCTGGCTCCAGTCCTGCTTACCTTCTTATAAAGGGTGAAGCATGGCCTCCTTCGATTTACTGCCAGGACAGTGTCTGTTGTCTTGATGCTCAAGAAGGGACAGGATCAGACCACTCTTGCAAGATATAGATCTATTTCTTTGCTCACTTTATAATCCAAGATTTATGCCAGGATTTTGGCCAGATGGCTAGAAAGTTATCTCCCTCATCTTAGTCCTGTTACTCACCAAGGATTTCTGAAAGGTAGGCAAGGAGGGCCAGATCTTGTTAGGTTATTGCTAGATATGATTCAATGGAATATTTCCATTTCTACCTCCATGAGTACTTGTGCATTCAACTCTATAGGAATTTTGATTTGCTTGACTAGGACTTTCTCTAGGATTCGTTGTGGGCATATGGTTTTCAAAGCTCATTCATGGAAAGGTGTAAGCTGCCTTATAATAATTGATTTGCATAAGGTTCTATTACAAAGGGGTACATGCCAGGGCTGCTTGCTGTCACCAATGCTTTTGTCTTGGTAATCAACACACTTGCCACATATTGTCATCACACAGATCCCTGTTATGCTATTACATTTCCAAATGGTACTATGATCTTGGTTTATCAAAGAGTTGCCTATTCAATCCAAAACTAGCTTAAAACCTACTCTGGACATGTTGACAAGGTATGGAGAGATTTCAGGTCTAGTTTTAAATGAAGAAAAGTCTAACTTATTTATCCTATGCGGCACTTAATGCAGGATAGTGGACATGACAGAAACATTTGGGTCAAGGTTGTCTCCACCTGTAAAAATATGGACACATAGATATCACCTACCATGTTAAACCTGACTGATATGAATGCAAACTCAAATACCATCAAAGTGTTTTTGTCTATCCAACTTATTTTTTTTCGTTGCATAGACATTTGCTTAATATATGTACTAGTCAATACCATCAAAACTTTCAGAAAATTATGGGATTCTTATGGAACTCCACCATGCCTAGAAGATCTAGGAAAAAATATTACATCTTGGAGGACTACAGTTCCTGGATTTCTCATTGTATGCCATGGCCATAGCATTAAGTCATGCAATTGAGTAAAGGCAGTTGAGTTGCTTTTGTATACATAGACTATATTGAAATCATACCCTATAATTACTGGCATCCTTATATAATATTAATATATATAATTATAATCACTGACATCCTTGGATGATTTACATGAATCTTGATGTATTGTAAGAGAAAGAAAGGTAATAAATGACCATACTCACTCTGCTTGTGGTATGTTCTCCCACCTTTCCTCAGGTAGATGTTACTGCAGCATGCACTGTAAGACTCCCAGGATCAATAGAAGCTTTTTCCCCTTTATCCACCAGATTGCTGAACTCTAAAAACAGCCATGCCAGAAGCCATTCTGCTCTTTCAACCAATTAACTGAATATTCTCATGACTAAATCCTGTAAATTACATGTACATTTATTCTAAGATCACTACTGCTAGTAGCTTACTTTAGTGCAATATCCAAAAATCATCTGTCCTGAAACTTGAATGTACAATATTCTATGCAATATTTTTGTTTCACAGGTACCTGTTAATGTAAAAATTCAAGTTTGTGCAATATCTACTTGTGTAATTCCCTAAATGGCACATTTTTATTCACATAATTCTGTAAGTGTCAGTCTTAGTATTACTAAATAGTAACTGTATATATGCATGTTTTTTGAACTGGGAACTAAGTAATGCAATTTTGTTTCGCTGCACTATGTGCACATCTAATGAGAATAACGTTTACTTTGACTTTAATAAACATATTCCAAAACTACATAGCACTGAACTCCTCACCTCTTATGTTAAACTAAATAACCATAAACAATTATGCATTATAGTAGTCTGTATTCCCCCAAGCAGTAATGCTATAACCCTGGAAAACATCCTAACCTGGATCTCAGATATAATTTCTAATGAAAAGATAATTTTAGGTGATGTTAAACTCAGTTGGAAGATTATCACATAAAATCCCCATCAACTAGCCTCAACCTATTTGGTTTGACTCAGCTCAGTTCCTCTCTACATGTTGCAACTATCTCAAAAACAGTGGCTCAGTTCTTGATTGGATATTATAGCAATAACCCATGCCTGGGTGTGGGTAATGCTGGATTTACCCATGGTTGGCGTGGTTTGGTCACCCGAGGGACCAAACAAAGCCAACCCTGGGTAAATCCAGCATTACCAACACCCAGAAGTGGGTTATTGCTATTATACAATGACATTATTAAAAAAAAAAAAAATTACTTTTCTTAAATAATGGCATTGTATAATGCCTCCTTGCTGCCCTTCCGCAGCTATCTGGTATTCCGCGGCAGTTCTGATATACTGCGCATGCGTATGCCTACGCAGTACATCAGAGCTGTGGGCAAAAGCAATGGAGAAAGCAAGATCTCCATTGCTTTTTACTGTTTCACTATGTTAAATGGGTTTAACACAGCGAGACAGTTTTGAAAAAAGCAACGGAGAAAGCAAGATCTCAGTTGCTTTTTACACACTGTGTCGCTATGTCAAATGAGTTTAACATAGCGAGACCGCTTTAAAAAAAGCAACGGAGATCTCCGTTGCTTTTTTTTAAACCTGTGTCGCTATGTTAAACTCCTTTAACATAGCGAGACAGTGTTTTAAAAAAGACTTATACTAATGGAAAAAGTCCGGGTGACCTGACCTTTTTCCATTAGTATAAGTCGATTTACAATGTGCACGCTGGCCAATCAGCGTGCACGTTTTGGAATATTAATGGGGAGGTCATGGTATAATAGTGCTTGATTCTACTAGGTCTCCAGCAGCACCTTCTCTGACTCCCTCAGTGACCACCTCCCTGCATCTGCAATCAGACTCAGTAACCATCACGTCACACAACACTTACTTGGAACTTCCCTTAACCTCACTAATTGTCACCTTGTTACATTTAATAGAATCCTAAGCTCCTTTAAATGCCCTATCAAGAAAAACATTCCACTTATTGAAGCTGTACAGACATTTAACACGCATTTCCTGAAAACTCTGGATAGCCTGGCTCCAACTAGAACAAAGCGAGTAAATAATAACCATAATCTTTGGTTATCCACTCAAAGCATAGATTTCCCCAAAACTAATATAAGCAGTTTTAGACCTATCATGATAGTATCCCTTTTGTTAAAACTTCTTTAGAGGTGCATTTCCAAGCAACTTCTTCAATACATCCTTCAGTAGAAGCGCCTGGCCCCCATGCAGCATGATTTTAGACCTGTCCATAGTGCTACCACTGCCTTATTAATCTTTACAAAACAAAGCCAGACACAAAGTCAATCTCTTTTCTTCTGCATTTCTTGATCGCTCTAAAGTTTTTGATCTCATGTCTCATCAAAAGCTCTTCATCAGCTGTATCCCCTTGGGCTATCACAATTTACACTACTATGCTTTAACCACTACTTAACCAAGATATACCAGTCTGTTAAATAGAGCTCAACACAGGCATTCCACAGGGCTCCATTCTCAGCACTCTATTCTTCAATCTACTCATCAAAAATCTACATAAATCCTCTCAGCAAGTTTCGGTCACACAATACGCTGATGATTCCTCCTTAATACGCATTTCCAACAAGCTAATACATCCTCAAAGAATTACACATGAAGCCTTTAACTCTGCTGAAATACTAATATGTCAGCCCTCATGCATACAATTCTTATCAGATCCATTATGTCAAATGTTATAACTGAGAGGGACTATAACGGAAAGTGGAACAAGAGCAAAAGTGTATGGAATATGCTGTATTTGAACCCAGAACCACATGTGTGGCAGTCCTACACTAACATCTGTTGCCACAAGAAGGATGAGAAAATAGCTGTCAGTATTACAGTTCCTTGCTATAAATTCAATGTCATAACAGTAAAATAAAGGTTACATACTCTGTACTAAAACCCAGGACCATCTGTACTCCAGCTCTACACTTATATCTGCTGCCACAGGGCTAGTTACATAACATTCCCATTTTACTAATCATTCTTAAGGTCTCGCTGTTAACCACGGTGCAACATCATTTAGCGGGTTTGCACAATGCTCACTAATATTAATTGAATGCATCTGGTTTCTATTTTTGGCTGTGTGGGTCCTGTCTGCTTCCTGGGTGGCCAGTTGTCCAGTCTCCACACTGCCGTGGTTCATGCTAACCAGATAAGCATAGCCAAACCTGACATTCATTTTTTTCCATCTCCTGTGTTTGTGCTAGGCAGTGTATCATGCAAACACTGGCCAATAAAGCGAAAAAAAAAAAAAAAACACAAAAGAAAAGAAAAAAAGAAAGAAAAAGGAGAGGTAATTGAAATGAGGAAAAGCAATCTATGACATACACACTAGAAAAGACATTTCTACATAGTTCTGGCTTTGAACTCTCACTTCAAAGCACCTTCCGAATGCAGGAAGAATGCCTTATCCCTCTTTGCCACACAAACAGCTTTGCAGCAAAGAACTTAAATTAATACGTACACAACCAACTACAGCAGCATCTACAGTGATATCAAACCATACAAGTGTTATTTGGACATGTATTAGTTTTTGATGTAGTGAACTTAGTGATGACACAACCTGTCATGATTACTGCTTGCAAATATACAGCTCTGCCTTACATTTCTGTGTTTGTTGGCCATTCTTCATTTACCTGAGGAGTAATCTAAGACATAGGTTCATAGGTTCATAGGTGTGTACTAGACTAATGGTCCTGGAGCTTTTACAAGCCTAGCCCATAGGATTACCCTGTCATCGTGCCACCCAACCATAGTTCCCAGTGCCTCTGTCGAGTAAAGCCACTGGAGTGATCCCTGGGGTGAATTTTCTATTTCTCATCCACTCATCGAGATTTCTCTTAAAGAGGGCCAGTGAGGTGCTCTGCTTGACATGCATGGGATGTCTATTCCATAGCATGGGCAGTCTCTGGGTTATGAACCTGTCCCTCCAGCATGTTCTGTTGATTGTGCTAATGAGGTTGAGGTCTCTGGAACATGTGGTGTGGAGGGATTGGAATTTCTTTAGATGTAGCATTTCTAACAGAGCTGGTCAGACATGGCTTTGTAAGTCAAGCAGAGATCATCTCTAAGTAGGTGATATGAGACAGAGAATAGTTGGAGTTTTTCCATATAGGACAAATGTTTAAGGCCTAGGGTCCTCTTTGTGAGGTAATTTTGCGGCATCCCCAGTTGTTGCAGGTGTTTAGTGAGGTACATGCCAAATGGAGCATTTTACTCAATGATTGGCCTAATGAGGGAAGAGTAGAGGGAGACAATGACCTCTTTCTTCCTGGATGCAAAACCCTTAGTAATAAGATGTGCCACATAGAAGAACTTTCTGACCACAGTGGCAATGTGGTGGTCAAAAGAGAGGTTGCTGTCAACCTGTGTTCCCAGATGTCTTATAATGCCTTCTATGTTCAGTGGACTACCGTTGATGTGGTAATTCATGGGAACTAGGTTTTTCCCAAAGGGGATGATGACACATTTTTGGCATTGAGCTTAAGGCCATGGTTCTGACACCAGTCGTTGGTCTCAGTGAGGCCTTTCTGTAAGATGTCGACATCACTTGGGGAGTTAATAATAGTTCCCAACTTGCAATCATCTGAGATCTTTGCCAGCCAGAGTTCACTTCCTGTTGGCCTGGACTTCAGATAAGTAGATACCAAACAGTAGAGGACCCAGGACCAAACCCTGTGGGACTCCACTCATGACTGGTCAGTAGTCTGACTTGGAGTCAGCTAATTTCACACTGGGGGTTCTACCTGTGAGCCAGTTTGCAACCCACCTAGTGATATAGTGGTTGATGCCTAGCTTAGTGAGTTTTTCTATTATTCCTGAGTGGGGAATGGTATCAAAGGCCTTGGCCAGATCAAGGTAGGCTGTATGAACCACCTTGCCTTCATCCACAGCTCTGGTGACTGACTCAAGGAAGTTGACCAAATTGAGCAGACATGATATACCCTTCACAAAACCAAACTGTGTGGGATCCAGAGTTTGGAGATTCCCTATATACTTGTTTATTAGGCCCATGATGATGCATTCCATAGCTTTGCATATCAGACTTATCAGGCTAATGGGGCGATAGTTCCCAGGGTCTGTAGTCGCTCCTCCTTTGTCGAGAGGGATGACTGTAGCAGTGCGCCATTCAGTAGGGACAAAACCTGAGGTGAGGCTGTGATTGATCAAGGCACACAAGTGAGGTGCCAGTTCACTCTGTCATTCATGTAGAACACAGCTAGGGATATTGTCAAGTCCCATAGTAGCTGTATTCTTGGCCTTGGACAGTGCTGTTTTACCCTATGCAGCAGTGATACATGCAGTATGTAAGCCATTCTCTTATCATTGGCCTTAAAATGTGTGAGGATATTATTTATTTATTTGATATTTGTTAACCAGGTTAGTCCAGCTGAGCCTAATGGCCCATTTTCAGTGGAGACGCAATGAGAAAAGCTTCAGTTTACAGAAAGATAAAAATACTTACATGAAAGAATATAAACAAAAATATAAACAAAATAATGCAACAGATAATACAAAAAAAATATACAAAATATGATAACATATGGTGTTGAAATAAAATAGCATACATAGATTACCCATCAGTAGAGAAAAGACAGCATATTGCACAATGAGAGAAAGCATAGACCGACAAAAAGCAATATCTTTTACCAGGGAGTATAAAACAATATAGAATGTTTTTTGCACACTGAGTGATGATTAGCTACGTACAGAGGGTAGGTATTAAAGGATGAGAAACTGAGTTTTGTATAAATTAGACAGGAGGAAATATGGACAAAAAGTATTCAGATAAAGTAGAAGAGAGGTGGAAGTAGAGGAGAGGTTGGAGTAGAATGGAGTGTCAATTATTAAGTGGAAATAATATCATATGCAGCTGCCAACAAATGAACGGCAGGTTGGATGTTAAGATACACAACCTGTGACTTGTGTGTTGCTTATTTACATTTCCAGCCTTACATCTAACACTTTATAGATCTAACCTGACACACTCAGTGGAAGTAAGGCAGTCGGCAGTGTTGTGTTTTCCTTCTCCGAACCACTAATCACTCACAGTTGCAATTCATTAAAAACAAACACTGAGGGAGTGCCTGCACAATGTTTACATCTCCTACGTGGATCCATGTTTTGGGATTCAGCAATTCTAATTAGTTCACACATCATTTGCATCTTCACTGTGCTAACAGCCCTGAATCTGCACCATATAAAAATGCAACCATGTAGCTAGGTAAACTGATGGTGAGGAGACTTCTTTATGTTGAGAAGAGTGGACATAACACTATTTCTTCAGGATATATTTATACAGAGAAGTAATGAACTTTAGTAGATATGCTCCCATTTTGTCACCTATATACTGCACATGCTGGAGTGTATTTAAGAATAATGTAAAGTAAAGGCTTTTACACTTTTATCTGTATGCATTAGTTAGAAATGTACTGATGGCATGGACATGTTTGCCAAGCCATTTCAGAGGAACACATGATTGCCAATACATGAAAATGGTATGCTGTGTGATAAATATGTACAGATGTTTCAGGGGTAGTTCCTTTAATATCACTTTTAGGATTTCAAAGATGGTTTGTTAGCAAATTGTGTCATTTTCCTGTTCTTTTTGGGGGGTGAGTTACTGTTATGGCACAAACAAGGATAGACTGTTCTTTTGTATGGGAGGAACAAAGATGAGTTACTATTGGGGAACAAACAAGTATATGTTGTTCTTGTTATGCTCTTTGTTTTGCATCATGGCTGTTGATTGCATTTCACATCTGTAGACTGCTGTATGTTTCTCCAGGGGGTAATATGGCTACCTTTTCTGTTTTATCTAGAATCAATTATTCAGTACTTATGTGATACTTATGTGTATTATCCTTCTGTTGTTTTTTAGGAGATGTAGGAGTATGCCACCCAGGCATGACAATCCTCAGAGTCCCTCCCTCATCAATGCTGAGAACCAGGTCATAGTGGATGCCTTTAGGCAACATGGTGCTTTTCTGCTGGAAAAAGGATGGGGAAATATGGCATGTAGGATGCAAATTTGGCAACAGATAGTTACTGATCTGAATGCCGTGGGTAGCCATGGCAGGACATATGAGCAGGTGTGCCACAGGGCCACTGACATAATCACATCTGCATGGAGGAGAGTAGCTACAGTGAGCTGTGACCAGATGAGTACTAGGGGAGGGCCTGCTAGGGAACCACCACCATACTCAATGAAGAGTTCCTGACCGATATTAGGGATCCAAACAGCTCACAGGAGAGTGCAGTATAGCATGTCCTGGATGAGGGATAAACAGTATTAGTGACAACAAGTATGTTCCAGAAGGAGCTTTCAGATAGGCTTTGGTATCTAAACAGCTGAATATAATTGTATAATAAAACAGTTGAAATCAATACATTACTTCTGTGTCACGCGTATTTTTTTGGGGGTGGTATTAAAGGTTGCTACAGTTATTAGCTTAGGTTTGAGTTGTCAGCCACATTCTTGTTGAAAGTGTACTTAATAGACATATAAAGGGGTAAAAGTATTACTCTCTGTGTTACTATTAATTGTGATGATGTTGCTCTTACCTCCTGCTTAACTTCTTCCAGGGCCATCTGGATTACAGAGGAGAATTTCTTCTCCATATGGTAAGCCAAATATTTTTATGTCAGTACTGCTGAGCAATTTAAAGAAATATTTTAGTGTGTGCTGTTGATGTCAGGCCTGCTGTGTGTATTGTTGTACTGTCTGCAACAGTGGAGCACTGTTACTTTGTTAGCATATATTGCAATATAGTAGTGTAGGTATTAATGTATTCATGTGTTTGTTACTTTTTATCACGGGAGATCATGACAGTGGAAGTGTGGGCCCTCTGTCACCTAATGTCAGTGTTTCAGGAGACTCTGATGATGATGGTGGCCAAACTGAGTCACAGTCGGGGGGTGCAGAGATTGAATCTGACACTGACACTGACATACAGTCATCCCATGCACTTCTGTCTGACACAGCCAGTAGGTCTTCTCCTACCCATTCCAGTGAAGTCACAGATACTGGACAGGTGGAGGGTGAGGCCATTGATCAGGGAAGTGTGGCTACTATGGCTTCAGTGCCTGTTAAGTCTGGCTGTAGCCAAAATTTGGGAGATGTGCCACACAGGAGGGTTGATAGGGGTGCACAGAGGGGGCCTACTGTCCATCCACCAGCTGGTGCAGGTGTCTCTTCCCCTACCACACAATGTATGTTTAGGGCCATCAAGGAGGCATAGGCATGGTCCCATGCATGCTTCAGACAAGTGCTCAGAGTTGTAGATGTGGCACAGTCTGACATGCGTGACTGTCTCCACCATATCGTCTATTCAATGGATTGGATGAATGACACACTGGAATGAGCGGTGTCTGTGATGGAATGTTTGCTGGCAGGGGAGTAGCATCCACATGGGCATAGGTCACCCATGTCATCTGCTGTCAGTAACCGTGGCCATGCCCAATCATGCTCTGAGAGTGGCAGTACTTCTGCTGATCCATCAGTGAGTGTGCTGTCCACACCCAGACATGGCAGGTCATGGGGTCATGGTCTTGGGTGTCCCCTTGAAGGGAGCTCATCCAGCAGATATCTGTCACATTCAGATAGCATCACTGTAGTTGACAGTGGGTGTGGATGTGCCAGTGCAACTCCTGGCAGAACCAGTTCTCATGGCTGGGGATGACAACGATGAACTGCTACCTCTACCAAGCACGACTCACACCTGTCCAACATACCAAGTTGTAGAGCCAGCACAAAACTTGGCTGTGTTCATGCAGACACTCACACACCAATTTCACCTGGAGGACACCTACAGACATACACACAACAGTTACTCATTTTGTCTCACTGGCCATTTTTAGTGTAACCATCTGTCTGCCTGCTTCTCTTTCTAACTCATACACACACTCACAAACCTTTTGTGCCAGCCTAAAGCTCTTGCCCGCCCCCTCCACAACACCCTGTGCAAATGATGATAACTGTGCCATATCCCTGTTTTCTATCTTTTGGATTCAGAGATACATAAGCTTTGTGTCTGATCGTCAGGGTGCATATCTGACTTAGTGCTTAGTATATCTGCATTTGTGATGTTGAACTGGTAATTGTACCTTTGACTTATATCAGTCTCAGAAAGTTAGACAGATGATAACATCAAAATTTCCCAACTTTGTTGTGAATAATCTTGTGATGGTTATGAAGTCAGAAACTCCAATATGTAGCACTACTTTCTAACTTCTCTTTTTAATGATTTTCCAGTACAACAGTATGGTGCTAAACTGAGGGCATGCATTGATCATCAGTACTTTTGAGAGGTATGACTGTATGAATATTTAATGTCTGAGGTCTGCTACTCAGTAATGGACACATATAAGTCAAATAAGTCTCTGCTGTCACATGTTAAGGTACTTTCTGTACAAATCACCCATCTTTTTCTTGCTTACAGGACCAAGTAATGAAATACAAGGAAATGCCACACAGTCATATTATTAAACAATACAGTCCAGGTTCAGGACTTACTTTGTAAATGGTGCAATTACCACAGTATTAGCTCAGGACCGACTCCATCTGATGCAAGCAGTACACAGCCAATACATGGGAAGGTAAAGGTTGTGTGAGTTGCCTGGTATCAATGTTATGTATGTGAGTAGGAGGAAGGTCTTAGGCCCCTAGGTGGTGAGTGAGTGTGGAACGCATTGTCTCTTAGGTAATACAAGGACATACTGAGCATGCCTACGTCTGCCTACACCCAGAGCAGCTGGTGGTTCCCTCTCTGACTCCTCATCTGTCTGTGGCTGTGGTGGCCATGGTGAGATATGTGCTCCTTCTCCTCGCTCATCCTGCTGAAGCTGTTTCTTCAGGATTATGTTGTGTAGCATAGCATGTTCTTTGAATATTTCTGTGCATGTCTATGGATCATACTGCAGGGCTCCCCCACATGTATCTAAGCACCAGAACCATGACTTCAGCAGCCCAAACATACTCTCTCTGATATTTCTGGGTTGAGAGTGTGTCTCATTATGGCATCCTTCCATGGGTGTGTTTGCATTTTTGATAAGTGTCATCAGTTGCAGTGCATAACCTGCATCTCTCATTAAATAACCATGTGGGATATCCCCCTAGCAAACATCTGGTATAGTTGGGAGGTGTGCCAGATATGTGAATTATGGTAACTGCCAGGGTTACTAGCACTCACAATCAAGATTATTCCCTTGGCATTACACACAACTTGGCAGTTGATAGACTGATAACTCTTTCTGTTTGTGTAGAGCCTACACTGTTCCCCAGTTGGTGCCTTCATTTCTATATGTGTGTGTAATCTATGATACCCAGTACTTCAGGGTAGTGTGCTACATGGTTGAACTCCTGCATATTTATGGCCCTCTCCTCAGAACTATGGGGAAAATATTGTGGTAACTGGCATGTTGGAGCATAGCATAGGTTCGTAGGTTCATATGTTCATAGGTTCATAGGTTGGTACTAGGCTATCGGCCCTAGGGCCTATACAAGCCGAGCCATAACAATTCCCTGGCTATTTCTTCCCACAATATTTACTTCCCTGAACACCTGTCTACCAGAGCGACTGATGGGATCCCCGGGGTGAATTTCCTATCTCCCATCCAATCGTCAAGGTTCCTTTTGAAAAGGGCCAAAGATGCACTCTGCTTGACATGTATGAACAGTCTATTCCAGAGTCTGGGGAGTATCTTGGTCAGGAACCTATCCCTCCAGCATGTTTTGTTCATTGTGATGACAAGGTTTAGATCCCTGGAGCATGTGGCTGTGAGGGATTTGGATTTCTTTAAGTGTAGCATGTCCAACAGCTCTGGGCTTGACATGGCCTTGTATGTTAAGCAGAGCTTGCCTCTGAGTAGACGATATGTGACAGAGTATAGCTGGAGTTGTTTTAGATGGTCAGCATAGGGAATCTGCTTTAGGCCTGTGATTCTTTTAGTGAGGTATTTCTGCGACCTTTCCACTTGTGCAGATGTCTTGAGAGGCACATACCAAATGGGGAATTATATTCTATAATGGGTCTAATGAGGGATGAGTACAGTGGGACAGTGACCTCCTTTTTTCTGGATGAAAAGCCCTTAGAAGGATTTCCTGACTGTTGTGGTGATGTGGTTATTGAAGGTGAGACCACTGTCCATCTGTGTCCCTAAGTCTCTTATCACACTTTCGGTGTTTAGTGTACTGCCACCTATGTGGTAATTCACGGGTACATGTTTTTTCCCAAAGGGGATACCTATACATTTCTTGGCATTTTTGAGCCCATGGCTCTGGCACCAAGCATCTGTTTCTGTAAGGCCCTTTTGTAGAATATCCACATAATTTGGGGATTTAATAATGGCTCCCAGTTTGCAGTCATCTGTGAACTTTGTTAGCCAGAATCCCTTAGTGTTGGCCTGTACTTCAGAGAAGTAGATGCAAAACAAGAATGGTTCCAGGACTGAACCCTGAAGTACACCACTTGTCACTTGTCTGGAGCTGGATTTGGAGTCAGCTACTTTTATAGTGTGGGTTCTGTCAGTAAGCCAGTTGGCAACCCATCAAGTGACATAGGGATTAATGCCCAGCTTAGTAGGTTTATCTATGATCCAGAGTGAGGGATGGTGTTGAAGGCCTTGGCAAGGTCCAGATAGGCTATGTGGACCGCCTTACTCTCGTCCACAGCTCTGGAGACTGATTTGAAGAAGCCAATCAGGTTCAGGAGACAAGATTGGCACTTCACAAACCCAAACTGAGTGGGATCCAGTGTTTGAAGCTTGCCAATGTCTTTGTTTCTAAGTTCCATGATAATACATTCCATGGCCTTGCAGATCAGGCTCGTCAGACTGATGGGGTGGTAGTTCCCAGGATCCAAGGTAGATCCCTCCTTGTGGAGTGGGATAACTGTAGCTGTGCACCACTCAGTGGGCATGAAGCCTGAGGTGAGGCTATGATTAAACATGACAGTGGTACCAGTTCATTTTCTAGTTCATGCAGTACATAGCCCAGGATGTCATCTGGTCCCATGGATGCTGTATTCTTAGCTTTGGAGAGTGCAGTTTTTACCTGTGTGGCCATTTTTACTGGAATTTGGCAATCTTTCGTTATTGAGATGCGCCCTTTAGGGGGTGAGAGTGGGGTAAAGTTGGCACTGAATTGATCTGCCAGGATATTGGCAATATCCCTGGAATCAGTATATTTAATGCCATTCTGTTGTAACTCACAGCAGATCTGACCTTTGCCATTTAGATTCTTGACATAGCTATCGAAAGCCTTGTGGTTGTCTTTGGAATCTTTGGCAATTTTATTTTTGTAACTAGCTTTGGAGGATTTTATGAGGGATCTCAGCTTCTTACTGAGGCTGGTAAGGGAGATTGTTGCATCCTGGGATTTTCCTCTTTTCTGCAACAGTTTCTTCCTTTTGTTGTAAAGTTTGTTTATGGCAGGAGACCACCAGATTGGCTTCCTTTTTTTGGAGGAGAGCGTCTTGGTTCTATATGGGATGGCACGATTCATGCGCGGGTGGATGTGCTCGTACAGTGCCTTAGCATAGGATTCAGCAGTCAAACTTTCAGTTCCCATCTGCATGGGTGTCATGACGTTTGTCACTTCTGACTTGAGTAGCATGAAGTGGGCTTTGGAGAAGTTTTTCATGAAGGTTTCCTTACTAGGGGGTGTGGTAGGTATGTGGATGTTAAGGGTGATTAGCTTATGGTCATTCCTGACCAATGAGGGGGTGACCATAGGTGTGTAGCATCGATTTCCCATGTTGGTAATGACCAGGTCTAGGATATTGAAGCCCCTGGTGGGATTATGGATTAGTTGATCCAGGGCATTGGAATTTATGAATTCCAAGAAACGTTGGGAAAAGGTGTTGGTACATGAGTAGTTTTCCCAGTTAATGGCAGGGTAATTGAAATCACACAGTGTTAGGGTGTTTGGTTGTATCCTAATATTTTCCAGTATGTTTAGAAAGGTGTAGTGAGAATCTTGGGGCATGGTGGGGGATCTGTAACAAGCTACAATTTGGATTGCAGGCTTACCTAGTGTTAGTTGCACCTGGAGAATTTCAGATGCATTGTGTTGGGCAACTAGCCTGGTGGTCTGAATACTCTTGGTGAATATGTACACTCCTCCACCTTTAGTATTTCAGTCCTGGTTTGGTGGCTGCGAAGTGTGGTAAGAGTTGTAACATGGTATTGCAGGGGTGCTCTCTGGAGCCTTGAACCAGGTCTCAGTTACTGCACAGATATCAATTCAGCAATTGGTGGAGGATCCTGCATGTTGATGTCTGTAGCATGCTCAGCATGTCCCCTGTTCATCTCCGAAGGGTACCTGTAGCTAAGATTCTAAGGGTTACATGTACCTTTGTTTCCACTGGGATGGGTTCCCCTCAACTGGCTCTGACTCTGACTTGAAGATGACAGAGGTCTCAGAGTTCCTGTAGTGTGTCCCTGTCCACCCTGTAGCATTCTACAATTTCCACATCATGTAGGTTGAGAAAAATTAAATGAGGCCTGAAAACTCTTCTTCTTCTCAGCCTAGGCCTATTAGCAGCAGCAGAAGTGCTGGCTTCAGCCTGTAGCATATACAAATTAATTATAGCAGCAGCCCCTAACATTCTATCTGTGTAGATTCCTTTCCATGGCTGTATTCCAAAGCTTTTGGAATTTGCAGGGAAAACCATCACAGAGCCTACACAGATGCTTTAAAGCCTATTGAATAGATCTACCATGTTGGATTGGCTGATTAGCATGCAGTTCGGCTGCTTATGCTGTAATTGGCATGCCATGGTGTTTACCTTGTTTGTGCGGGGTGCAGGCCTCTACATGGTGCTTACTTAATCTAAAAGTGTCTACAAGATGTGTACTTGGGGAAAAACAACTGGGTAGGTTTTTATTGAATCTCCTCTTATCACTATAACTTCATTAAGAAGATACTCACCTTTCTCTAATTATAGCTGAAATTTTAAGAAAAACTTTTGAGTCCAGCCAAAACACAAAGACAAACTGAATATCTTTAAAGTAAAACCTAAAAAATACCTAAACAACACCTGGCTATGTGCATGCTTACCACCAGAATAATATATTCTCATACAAAGCAATCTGCATAAATCTCTACACTCATGTTATCCATATACTCATAGTATGTCATATAATAGCCTAGCACCTCTAGCTTTTCACTTTTTTTGTACTATCTCATAACATTTTCGTTCTGTCCTATACCTCTATAATGTTCCATTTCTTCCTTTCTTAGAAATGTTGTATATCATAAGCTTGCCTACTTAATTTTATGTATGCTAGTTTTTATATATATATATGTGTCTATATTATATATTCAAAGCTTCAAAACTTCAAATCCCATATGTTCGACAACATATGATCGAAGTTTGAAACTTTGAATATATAATAAAACATCAAAAAATAAAAAATAAAACTTACCTTAATGCTCCGAGCAGGGGGACAATCCCCCCTGCACCCCCCACACCCCCTACTTAAATATATCAACTCTGAGATCGCACTTCAGTGCAGAAAAGGGAAATTGTCCCATTATGCACTGTATGGCTCCGTTACATTTAACCTTCGAACTTTGAAAACTTTGGTCATGTAATAGGAACCCTATATACATATAACTTTGAATATATATATATATATATATATATATAAATATATATATATATATATATATATATATATATATATATATATATATATATATATATATATATAAGTTCTTTAGTTGTTAGCTAAATAGTATGTATTAAATGAATATGTTTCTATATGTAAGCATTATTACTGAAATTGAATGTTTCTGTTTCAACAATTGTATCTTTCTCCCTAGGCCTCTGCTGAAAAGGGATAGTTGTGCCTAGTTTTACTATGCCAGTTAACAAATGCTAACACAGAAATAGAAAGAAGACATTATTTTATGATAAAGCAGCAAGAAATCTTCCAGTTTTGAAAGAATGAGTGAGTATACATATAGGTTTAGACCATCATCTGGTACATAATTCACAGATTCAGGACACTGTAGTTGCTCAACATTCACAAGCAGGACAATATGTTGTAGAAGATAATGATGTGTAAGTATACAAAAGTAACAGCAGACACAAGTAAGTCGCCAGTTCAGGTACTGCAGAACTTGTCAAGTGTTCTTATTTAGGAACTGCTAAAAATGGGTGAAGTCTCCAGTTGAATCATTAACTTTAGCTACTAAAACTCATCTTGAAATGAGTCTGAAACTATTTCTGGATTTACCATAACCTACTGATAGTAATTGTGCCAGTATGAATGTTAACAGACTGAAAGATGGCATTGTAAAAAGCCTTAAGGCAGCGACTATTATGCTCACATTGGTAAAATGACTAAAAGATATGCAGATTCCATCACAGTATAGTGCAATAGTTTTCTTCCTATGAAATTATTTCACTGCTCACTAGTCATAGCCACAGAAACAGAACTTAGTATTATATGTTCAATGTATAATTGTAAAAGTAAAATATAGTATTGTAAATGTGTATGTATGTATGCATGCATGTGTGAGTACATATGTGTGTATGTATATATATATATATATATATATATATATATATATATATATATATATATATATATATATATATATATATATATATATATATATATATATATATATATATATATATATATATATATCTATATAAGTATATAAGTATAGGTAGATAGGGATGCACAAGCCAGTGCATTGTGCATTTCTTTGTGCCGGTCCCAAGCCCAGATAAATGGGGAGGGTTGCATCAGGAAGAACATCCAGCATAAAAGTTTGCCAAATGATATATGTGGATGACAGTACAGATTTCCATACCGAATCGGTCGAGGCCCGGGTTAACAACGACCGCCATCAGTACTGTTAACAAACAGGGTGCTGGTGGAAATTGGGCTACTGTTGGCTGAAGTAGAAGGAGAAGAAGAGGGGGAAGGTATACCCGAAGGCAGGAAGAGAGGAGAAAGGTTAAGAGTGTGGTAGTGAGGGTAAGAACTTTGAATGTTGGCAGTATGACTGGTATAGGGAGAGAGCTAGCTGATATGATGGACAGAAGGAAAGTTGATATATTGTGTGTGCAAGAGACCAGATGGAAGGGGAGTAAGGCTAGGTGTATCGGAGGTGGGTTCAAATTGTTCTATCATGGTGTGGATGGGAGGAGAAATGGGATAGGGGTTATCCTGAAGGAACAGTATGCCAAGAGTGTTTTGGAGGTGAAAAGAGTGTCAGATAGAGTGATTTTTATGAAGCTGGAAACTGATGGTGTAATGATGAATGTTGTTAGTGCATATGCTCCGCACATTGGGTGTGTGATGGATGAGAAAGAAAAATTTTGCAGTGAGTTGGATGATGTGGTGATGACTCTACCCAAGGGTGAGAGAATGGCGATTGGAGCAGATTTCAATGGGCATGTTGGTTAAGGGAACAGAGGGGATGAGGAAGTGATGGGTAGGTATGGTGTTAAACAAAGGAATGCAGAAGGTCATATGGTAGTGGATTTTGTGAAAAGGATGGACATGGCTGTGGTGAATACATATTTTAACAAGAGGGAGGAGCATATGGTGACATACAAGAGTGGAGGAAGATGCACACAGGTGGATTATATCCTATGCAGGAGGGCCAGTTTGAAGGAGATTGGGGACTGTAAAGTGGTGACAGGGGAAAGTGTAGTTAGGCAGCATAGAATGGTGGTCTGTAGGATGATGTTGATGATCAAGAAGAAGATGAGGTGTGTGAGTGCAGCACCAAGGATCAAATGGTGGAAACTGAAAAAGGGTGATTGTGAGCTGGAGTTCAGGGAAGAGTTAAGATAAGCACTGGGTGGGAGTGAAGAGTTACTAAATAGCTGGGTAACTACAGCAGAGCTAGTAAGAGAGATGGCTAGAAAGGTGCTTGGTATCACATCTGGACAGAGGAAGGAGGACAAGGAGACCTAGTGGTGGAATGGGGAAGTACAGGAGAGTATACAGAAAAAGAGATTGGCAAGGAAGAAGTGGGATTGTCAGAGAGATGATGAAAGTAGACAGGAGTATAAGGAGATGAGGTGCATGGTAAAGTGAGAGGTGACGAAGGCTAAGGCTAAGGCATATGGAGAGTTGTATGAAAGGTTGGACACTAAAGAGGGAGAAAAGGACCTGTACCGATTGGCTAGACAGAGGGACCAAGCTAGTAAAGATGTTCAGCAGGTAAAGGTGATAAAGGATAATGAGGGAAACATACTCACAAGTGAGGAGAGTGTGTTGAGTAGATGGAAAGAGTACTTTGAGGGGCTGATGAATGAAGAGAATGAGAGGGAGAGAAGGTTGGATGATGTGCGGATAGTGAATCATGAAGTGCAGTGGATTAGCAAGGAGGAAGTAAGGATAGCTATGAAGAGGATGAAGAACGGAAAGGCTGATGGTCCAGATGACATACCTGTGGAAGCCTGGAGGTGTTTAGGTGAAATGGCAGTGGAGTTTTTAACTAGATTGTTTAATGAAATCTTGGAAAGTGAGAGGATGCCTGAGGAGTGGAGAAAAAGTGTTTTGGTACCGATTTTTAAGAATAAGGGTGATGTGCACAGATGTAGTAACTACAGAGGGATAAATCTGATTAGTCACAGCATGAAGTTATGGGAAAGAGTAGTGGAAGCTAGGCTAAGAAGGGACGTGATGATTAGTTATCAGCAGTATGGTTTCATGCCGGGAAAGAGCACTACACATGCAATGTTTGCTCTGAAAGTGTTCATGGAGAAGTACAGAGAAGGTCAGAAGGAGTTGCATTGTGTTTTTGTAGACTTGGAGAAAGCATATGACAGGGTGCCTAGAGAGGAGTTGTGGTATTGTATGAGGAAGTCTGGAGTGGCAGAGAAGTATGTAAGAGTGGTATAGGATATATAAGAGGGTAGTGTGACAGTGCTGAGGTCTGCGGTGGGAGTGACGGATGTATTTAAGGTGGAGGTGGGATTACATCAAGGATCAGCTCTGAGCCCTTTCTTATTTGCAATGGTGATGGACGGGTTGACAGATGAGATCAGACAGGAGTCCCTGTGGACTATGATGTTTGCAGATGACATTGTCATCTGTAGTGAGAGTAGGAAACAGGTGGAGGAGACCCTGGAGAGGTGGAGATATGCTCTAGAAAAGAGAGGAATGAAGGTCAGCAGGACTAAGACAGAATATATGTGTGTGAATGAGAGAGAGGATGGAGGAATGGTGAGGATGCAGGGAGTAGAGTTGGTGAAGGTGGATGAGTTTAAATGCTTGGGATCAACAGTTCAGAGTAATGGTGAGTGTGGAAGAGAGGTGAAGAAGAGAGTACAAGCAGGATGGAGTGGGTGGAGAAGAGTGTCAGGAGTTATTTGTGACAGACAAATACCAGTAAGAGTGAAAGAGAATGTCTACAAGAGGGTTGAGAGACAAGCTATGTTATATGGGTTGGAGACAATGGCATTGACAAAAAGGCAGGAGTCAGAGCTGGATGTGGCAGAATTAAAGATGTTAAGATTTGCACTGGGTGTGACGAGGATGGACAGGATTAGGAATAAGTACATTAGAGGGTCAGCCCAGGTTGGACGGTTTGGAGACAAAGCCAGAGGGGCAAGATTACGTTGGTTTGGACATGTGTGAGGAGGGATGCTCAGTATATTGGGAGAAGGATGCTAAGAATGAAGCTGCCAGGTAAGAGGAAAAGAGGAAGGCCTAAGTTAAGGTTTATGGATGTGGTGAGAGAAGACATGCAAGTGGTTGGTGTGGTAGAGAAAGATGCAGAGGACAGGAAGAAATGGAAACAGATGATCTGCTGTGGCGACCCTAACAGTAACAGCGGAAAGAAAAGAAGAAGTTAGATAGATATAAATATAGCTATAGATATAGATATAGATATATAGGTCCCGATCAGATTATCAAGCTTTCAATACTTCGAAAATCATATGGTTGGGACCATATGATCAAAGTTTTGAACCTTTGAGTGTTCTGAATGGAGATCACAGTATAGCATAGAAAAGGAAATTTACCCTTTTCTGCAATGTAGTGTGATCTCAGAGTTGGTATATTTAATTAACAGAGGGTGCAACATTAAAAATAGAATTCTGCCATTTTTCTTTTTAATGCTTGAATTTCCGAGACTTTCATCATAAGGTCTCATCCATATGAATTTCGAAGTTTCGGAACTTCTATAATCTGACATAGATCTATATATATATATATATATATATATATATATATATATATATATATATATATATATATATATATATATATATATATATATATAGCTATATATAGATATATAGATAGAATGTTATCATTTTGCCAAACAACAGTTACACAGATTCCAAAATCATGTAATCAATAGGTGACTGGTGAAAACATCTAACCACAACCTTCCTAATGCATAAAACTGAAAGCAAGGAAGTGACTGGTTCTTGCAAAATCACCATTGACCTGAACAGTGATTTTAAAGCAACATTTGAACTGGTTCAAATGTCGAATGTCATTTTTACCATTTTCAACATGTGGTAAAAACGACATTCATAAATTCAACTATATGAGATGAAAAGGCTCAAATATGTTGTGATTTCAACAAAAATTATAGTAAACCTATAGATATACATATGTATATATATATATATATATATATATATATATATATATATATATATATATATATATATATATATATATATATATATATATATATATATGTATATCTTTTTCTGTCTCTCTCTCTCTCTGTATATATATATATATATATATATATATATATATATATAATATCTTTTTCTGTCTCTCTCTATATATATATATATATATATATATATATATATATATATATACATATATATATATACAGACATACAAAGCACTCCACTGCAGTTCATAAGTATCGAAACATAAGGAATCAGTGCCAGCACTATTAAAATAAACTTACCCAAACAATAAAAACTTCAACATCCAGGTGAATGAAAAGGATCCTTTTTGATATTGTTATGAAGAATCATCCTTTTTCCAAGTGGGAGTGACCTGGAAATGAGAACATATGAGTAAGGAGGGTGTGGGTTATTTGCAAAAGTTTAAAAAGTTCATGTGTTAGACTGTTCTCCTACCCATAATTGATGAGCAATGACTTTGTGTGACTCTCATTAGACAGAGTTCCTTATTCAGAAGGAAAACTTCCTTTGTTACAAGAACAGGTACACATAACTAAGATTCAAAAAGCAGGTGAGGCCAGTATATGGTCAAACCTAGTGCATAAGTCTTAACTCCACATGGAATGAACACACAGTGATAGAACTGCATTGCATCATGGTCCTCTGCATTCAGCACTGAATATCTAATTAGTATCCATAAAGTATAGGTCCCCAGAAGTTTTTTCTGCCCTCCACCATATATTAATGATATTCAGCATCACACCTTCTTAACTCCCAAAAGTGCTAGACTGGTCTTTAGCAGACTGACCCCCTCTGCCAGTTAGACATTAGGAGTTGGGATCACAAGCTGAATGGCAATCAAAGTAAGAAGCAATAAACAGGCTGCCTCTCCTGTGCCAAGTCAGCCTCTAATTCCTCACAACCTCATCACTTACAGATCTCATGCAAATAAACGTTTACATGCATGCCAGATCATAATTTTCAGGATGCATTTAACAAAATTCTACATGTAATACCTCTGGGGAACTGCTGACCTTAAATCATGAGTTGGTCAAATGTTAGTCATTCTAAATGCAGTTAACATTTAAACAAATGCCACACAAAATGACATAGTCTTTACACGTTGTTAAATATCATTAAGACTTTAACAAGAGGGTAATATTTCAGTTCGTGCCATTGCTACATAACAACCAACTGAAAATACCTCCCATTATATGTATATTGAAAATGTGTGCATTGCATGCATGGAGACACATCAATGGTTCATTTGCAATCATTTTAAAGTCAAAAGACTGTTTTGTTTGTAGTGCACTTAAGGGAGGAACATGCCAAATCTAATTTCCTTTTCAGAAACAATGTGACATTGAATTATGTTAACAAATTGGAGTTCAATGAAATACTGTTCATAAATATTCATTTGTGATTTAAGATTAATGCACTTAATAAATGTCACACAGCTTATTTATAAAAGTTGTTTCATGTAAAAATATACAAGAAGAAGCTAATTTACAAAAACTATGTCATGTAACAGAAAAAAAGTAGAAAATAAGAATATAAAGAGAAGATTATTTAATGTGATCAAATCAGTTCAAGGTTACAAGGTGAAAAAAGCTGGCACCGTTAGCAGTAGCAGACCACAAGTCACCGTTTACTCCAAAATAACTGAAGGAAAAGGTAAAAGCTAAGAGATAAAAGTCAGATAATCAGATCAGTTGGTGCCTTGAAATAATGGCATTCATTCTCACTGCTTCCCAGGAGCAACTTAGGCACACCAACATGGATATGCAGTGTGTTTTAGTAAGGCATTGAAAGGAATGTGCTACAATGCAGAATAAGCTCTACTGGGAGCAAGTTGGAAAAAAAAATGGCTGAGGGAAGCATTGCATTAATACTTTTGTGCATCCAGTATGTAGAAAGGAGTAGGCAAAAGCAATATTTATAACACACAAAAGGAAGAGTACAACAACAGTAATCCATCTATTTCCTAAACCACATGTCCTGTTTGGTTATTTTGCATAATGTCTCCAAATATCTGGGAGACATTATCTCAATGATCCCATTTCCCTGACGTTTCCATTCACCTACCATATTTTGTATTATAGTGGTTTAATTCCAGGTTTCTCTCTTTTCCTCACATTTATGTGACTATAGAGTTAATATATTTAATTAAGGAGTTAAGAAGTGAAGTAAGTACCCTTCAAGAAGGTTGCAATAAGGAAAGGCACTGTTCTGAAAAGATGTTAGCTCACATTTCCACAGAGTAGGTTCACTGGCATCATTCTTAACCTGTTTGGATTAATGAGTGAACATCTGGTGTCAGCAGCCTACTTGGTGTTAAAGGTTTCTTGGGTGGTTGCAAGCTGAACAGGTCAGACTAGACTTCCCTGTCCACTGCAATAGTCCCCAATTAATCTCTTCATATGTTCATAGGTGTTTACTAGGCTAACGACCACAAGGGCCTTTTTAAGCCTAGACATGCATCCCAATTCTCTGATGAATTCTGATACCCTTGATAAGTGTAAGCAGGTGCCTAGGAGATGAACCATTTACAGGTTACCTGTGTCCATTATAGACATAGGTGCCAAACCAGGGACGAATTTCCAGTTTCCCATCCAATTGTCCAAGTTGCACTTGAATTGGGTTAGGAAGCAACTCTGTTTCACATGGATGGGGAGCCTGTTCCATAGACAGGGTAGTCTCTGTGATATATACCTATCTCTCCAGCAGGTCCTATTTATATCACAGGCAAGCTTTAAGTCTTTAGAACAGGTAATTCTGGTACTGTTTGTTTTGCGGATATGCAGGAGGTTCATCAGAGTGGGGTCTGACAATGCCCTATATGCCAGGCATAGACCCACCCTCAAAAGCCTGTAGGAGACAGAATACAGGGATATGGCCTTGAAGTGGTCTGCATAGGATGTATTACTTATGCCCTGTATTCTTTTAGTGAGGAATCTCTGTGGACATTCCAGTTGTTGGATATGCCTGGATAGGTACATACCAATGGGGGCATTGTACTCAATGATAGGTCTGATAAATGCTGAATACAGTGGAACAATGTCTTCCATGGACTTAAATGCATACCTTTGTTTATACGTTGCGCAACATAGAATGATTTCCTCACCACTGTAGATGCATGATGATCAAGGGCTAGATTACTATCTATGTGTGTCCCTAAGTCCCTGACTACTGGGTCATCTCTAAGGGGTGTGTTGTCAATATGATAGTTACAAGGGTTAGATGACTTCCCAAAGGATATTCTTATGCATTTCTTGGCATTTAGTTTTAGTCCATGACTCTGACACCAGTGTTTTGTCTGTGTCAGCCCCTCCTGGAGAACATTTGTGTCAGTGTAAGATTCAATGATAGCTCCTAATTTGCAATCAACTGCAAATTTAGTCAGCCAGAGACCACTGACATTGGCCTTGACTTCTGAGAAGTAAATGCCAAAAAGGAGCAGTCCAAGGACTGATCCCTGAGGGACTCCACTTGTGACTGGCCTCTTTGTAGAGGTGGGCTCCCCACTTCTAACTTCCTGGGTCCTGTCTGCGAGCCAGTTGGCTATCCACCGGATGACATACGGGTTTGTACATAACATTGTGAGTTTGTCAACAATCCCTGAGTGGGGTATTGTGTCAAATGCCTTGGCCAGATCAAGGTGGGGAGTGTGAATGATTTTGCCCTCATACATTGCTTTGGTGGCCTTCTCAAAGAAGTCCACCAGGTTGAATAGGTATGATCTGCCCTTTACGAAACCACACTGGGTTGGGTCCAGTTTCTGGAGGTTTACTATATCTCTATTAATCATCTCCATGATAAGCCTTTCCATGGCTTTACATATAAGATAAGTGAGACTTATGGGTCTGTAGTTTCCAGGGTCTGTAGATAGCCCACCTTTATGCGGAGGGATGACTGTTGCCTTTCTCCATTCATGAGGCACAAAGCCTGTTTGGAGGCTACAGTTAAATAGTAATTCCAGAGACTCTGATAGGTCATGTTTCATGCTATTTAGAAGGCATACTGGGATATTGTCTGGGCCCATTGATGCAGTGCTCTTGGTCTTAGAATATTAAGGACCTGTTCCCTAGTGATAGTAGAGGGAGCTATATTTGATGATATTTCCTGAGGGAAGGTTGAGGGGTTGAGGGGAGTAAAGCTGGAGCCAGATTTATCAGCCAGGAGGTTTACTTTATCTTTTGGCTTAGTATAGGTGGCTCCATTTACAATGAGCTCTGCACACAATTGTCTTTGAGGTTGCGGACAGAGCTAAAAAATTATTTGTGGTTGTCCTTGGCCTGGGAGGCCAAACTTACCTTAAATTTGGCCTTGCTAGACTTTATTTGTCCTCTGAGTTGTTAGTTTAGTTTAATTAGAGTGATTTTATCCTGCTGAGTGCTGCACCTCCTAATTTTTGCCATGTTTTTCTTCCTCCCATTGTGCAGTATATCCACAGAATGCATGCGACAGACATGCATCTGGAGCATATCACCCCAGGCCTCTGCTGAAAATAGGCTCCCCATCCTAGCCAGACTTACCCAGTCAACAAATAGTAAATAAAGAAATAAAATAAACACAACACTGACATGTCTGAGTTCCCATACACTGCACAAAATACATGCAAACAAAAAAAACATTATCCCGTGCACTTTTAAAGTGCTAAAATTGTCCCCAGTGTTGTGCCCTTGTTCCCCCATTATGGCAGGCATACTCCTAGTGAGAAAAAGTTAAATCCTCAAAATCTTTTTTTTATTAAACCAATAAAGTTTAACCATAGCTGAGCAGGTGTGCAGTTCGTGCAGCTATGCATATCAGAGTTTAAACATCAAACAAAGCTAAATAACAATATACAGAGTACAAGCAGTGGAACTGGAATAGTGTAGTCATTAGAGCATTCACCTAGCATGCAGGCAGGCATGGTTCGAATCCTACAACACTTCTTACATTTTCATTTGAGAAACACAACTAAAATGTATTTTTCATAAATAGGTAGTGAATATTATTATGTATATGCCAAGCAGGGTAGTGTAGCAACCCCAAATGTGAGGTATCAGTGAAATTTAAAGTTTAAGCAAGATTTAGCATAGCTAAGTGGATTTGCACACAAGTAAGCAGGGATTAGCATCAACCTCTTTAAGCAATGGTTATCTTTGCTAAGCGGGGTTGCCTGGTACTTAGCTTAGCTCAACAGTTTCAAAACTGTCCAATCACGGTAAAGGGCAGAAAATTAGCCCTATTTAAGCCATGCAGGTGGGAATTCAGCTCATAACCAGTTGTAGCTCCCCATTGTAGGCACTATGGCTGGCGTATGTGAAGGTGTGTGCTTTTGGGTGCAGCACTGGGGCATTCAGGAGTCCAGGGTCATGGTTGGACTCCTCATTAAAGACCATGAAGGGTGACTGCTGCAGGACCAGTACCAGGGCTCCCAATACAAAGCAGAGGCCTGGGACCATCTTGCCTGAGATCTCACCACTGCAACTGGTATCCCTTGGATTGGTGAGCAGGTCCAACATCACATTGCCAACTTGACCCTCTCCACCAAAGGAAAGCGTCCTGTCTGGTGGACCCCAGCCATAAACAAATTGTATAACAAAAGAAGGAAGCTACTGCAAGACAGAGAAAAATCCCATAAAAGGAAGGCATTTCTGATCATCACTAGTAGAAAGCTACGTTCTCTCATAAAAACATCCAAGGCCAACTTTGAGAGAAAAATCACCAAGGACACTAAAGATAACCACAAGGCATTCTTCAGTTATGTTAGAAACCTGGGCAGAAACCCTCAGATATGCTCAGAGTTAGTACACAACGACAAAAAATTTACCGAACCCACAGATATTGCCAACATTCTGGCAGACAGGTTCAGTGCAAATTTCTCCCCTCCCTCACCTCCAAAAGAAGAAATACTCATCCCAGCTGAATGTAACCTCCCTGTCATCTCTGATGTCCAGGTGAGAACTGCCCTCAGCAAAGCAAAAAACACAGCATCTATGGGACCCGATGGTATCCCCAGCTGCGTGATACGTGAACTCCAAGAGGAGCTAAACCCGCATATAAAAATGTTGTTTAACCTTAGCCTTACTACAGGATATGTACCTGAACACTGGCGTACAGCAACAGTGGTCCCACTCCACAAGGGAGGCTCCACTACAGACCCTGGGAACTACCGCCCCATAAGCTTGACCAGCCTGGTTTGCAAAGCTATGGAAAGAATTATTATGGAACTCATAAACAGCGACATTGGGGACCTACAGACACTTGATCCCACCCAGTTCGGCTTTGTAAAGGGCAGATCCTGCCTTTTGAACCTGGTTGACTTTTTCAAAACAGTCACTAGAGCCATTGATGAGGGCAAGGCAGTCCATACAGCCTACCTGGACTTGGCTAAAGCCTTTGACACAATACCCCACTTCGGGATCATAGATAAGCTAAACAGCTTAAATGTAAATCCATATGTCACAAGATGGGTTGCAAACTGGCTAAAGAACAGAACCCATAAAGTCAAGACTGCGAGAGCCATATCAGATTCAAAGCCAGTCACAAGTGGTGTCCCACAGGGCTCTGTCCTGGGACCCCTCTTGTTCAGCATTTACTTCTCAGATGTGAAAGCAAACATGGGAAGGTTGTGGCTGACAAAGTTTGCAGATGACTGCAAACTAGGCACCATAGTCGATACACCAGCTGACACATACATCCTACAGAAAGGCCTCACCGAAACGGACAACTGGTGCCAGAATCATGGCCTTAAACTGAATGCCAAGAAATGTATAGTCATCCCCTTTGGGAAAAACAAAGTACCCACAAATTATCACATAGACAGTAACCCACTGAGTACCGAAAAATTAATCAGAGACCTGGGGACCCAAGTTGATAGTGACCTCTCATTTGACACCCACATTGCCAAAGTGGTTAGAAAGACTTTCTGCCTTGCCCACCTTATCATGAAGGGGTTCGCATCCAGATCAAAAGAGGTCATCGTGCCCCTGTACTCCTCCCTTATCAGGCCCATGATTGAGTACAATGCCCCATTTGGTATGTACCTCACCCGGCACTTACAACAGCTGGAGAAACCCCAGAAGTACCTCACCAAGAGGATCAAGGGTCTCCAACATATGTCATATGCTGCCAGGCTAAAGAAACTCCAGCTCTGTTCAGTAGCATACCGCCTGCTCAGAGGTGATCTGTGCCTGACGTACAAGGCCATGTCCAACCAGGAATTGATGGACATGCTCCACCTCAAAAAATCCAAATCCATAAGAACCACGAGAGCCAAAGATTTAAACCTCAGTACAAACATGAATAGAACATGTTGGAGGGACAGATTCATAACTCAGAGGCTTCCCATGCTCTGGAACAAAATCCCAGTCCATGTTAGGCAGAGCCCCTCGCTGACTCTCTTCAAGAGAAATCTTGACGAGTGGATGGGAGATCGTAGGTTTACTTGGAGGTCACCCCTGTCGCTGCGACAGAGGCACAGTAAACTAATTTTAACAAGTAAGGGGGTCTTCAATGTGTCACTACTAGACAAAGGCACAGTATTCTAAATTTATTCTATGCACCTTAGTACCACTACATGGGGTGGCGAAAGCCACAGGACCAGTACCACGGCTCCCAATACAAAGCAGAGGCCTGGGAACATCTTGCCCGAGATCTCACCACTGCCACTGGTATCCCTTAGACTGGTGAGCAGGTCCAACATCACTTTTCCAACTTGAAGCAAAGGAAGAGGGACCTTTTGGATCAGTGTGTCTGAGGCCTGAGCAGAAAATGCTTCAGCCATGTGTAAGTATTAATCAAAATAAGTGTTCTCTAAAGTCCAGCCTGTATATATGTGATAGATAGGTATACATAAACGTCTTCTCTTACCTCCTGTACAGCTGCAGATGAGAGGGCTGTGAACTTGGAAGCCCATGCCAGCAGGCTGCTAAGGCTGCGTCGCAAGGCTGGTGAGTAACAATCTAGCAGGTATTATGTAGGGCAAATAAATAAAATGTAGTAGAATGTCACCTTGCAGTATTTAAAAGTGGGTATGGTTTGTAATGACTGAAGAAGCCAGTAAGAGAGTAATAGTGACATACAGGTTATATATCAATAAAAGTGAAAGTACTTGTCAATAAAAGTGAAACCTCCAGACTGGTTGTGTTTACTCTGGTATTGTATGACTTAAAAGTTTCATGCACCAGTATCTGATATCAGAATAGCAATGTTGTGTTAACCACTGTTTTCCACACTCTGCTATGTCAAAAGGTATGTATAGGAATGTATATAAAAGAACGCTGTAATCAAAAGGTGAGATTGTACAACCAAGAGAGAAGTAGACAAAAAACATTCAAGGAAGTGACAACAGTTTCTCAATAGCTTGTTCTGATGAAACACAAACTTCTTGTATTTTTTGCAGAAATAGCCATGGTACAAGTCCCAGAAGTGGTAGTAAGCTGCATGCATAATTTCAACTACGATTTTACGAATATGTGTAGAAACAGTCAGGTAGTGTTAACATAAATTCCCTCAACAGGTCTTCCAGGTAAAAGAAGGTATAAAGTAGCTATAAGAAACCTGTAGTAATATTGTGTCCAACACCCACAGTCCAACCCCATGGCTGCAAATGACAGCAAGATAAGTACATACACCAAGTGGTCTCCCCCAAAAAATGTTCAAAAGTGTCATTCTGTCACAGCTACCAGTCCCTGCTACCAACAACCACGGTAACCGATAGAAATCAAGGCCGAGTATGTCAGTAGTGCACACACACACACTCACGCACACACACACACACACACACACACACACACACACACACACACACACACACACACACACACACACACACACACACACACACACACACACACACACACACACACACGCACACACACACACACACACACACACACACACAGTATGAGTGCACATATGTAACCCTTACTATGTGAATATGGGTAGAAACAGTCATGTAGTATTAGCAAACATTCCCACCACAGGTCTTCCAGGTAAGAGGAAGTACAAAGGACCTGTAAGAAGGCTGCAATTATACACTGAGTACAAACATACCACTGCCCAAAGCAAGGCCATAGGTTGTAATAATACCTGTAGAGTAACGACTAGAGCAATGATCATTAAAGCTGTGACCATTGTAAGAATCTACATTTGTTAACTGACATTGCTCTGTCTCCCCTGCCTTATCTTCACCAATAATCTAAACACATAAATGAATGAGTATGTTTTCCACCAAACCTACTGTTGGGACATGTGTCCTGTTGTTCTACAAATGTTGAAATGTATTCCAGTCAATGTTCCCTGTTCAAATACTATCATTGGTGGCCAGCTGCTATCAGTGTAACCTGCATGCCGGTGTAATGCCCACT
>NC_056747.1:1318790900-1318793400 GCF_019279795.1 Protopterus annectens | reverse complement strand
TGTTTCCATATTCATAAAGGATGCACACACCTCCAGACTGGTAGCCCAACATAACACATCAGAGATACTTCAGGGGCAGCTAACATTGGGTAAGACAGAGATTCAGGTCGTAGCCTGCTACAGGTCTCAATCATGTCCCAAGACTCACACTCCACATTCCTAAGCATCCTAGACAATATTAGGGCCCAACCTAACGCTCTCATACTGGGTGACTTCAACTACCCCTCCATTAACTGGTAAAACTACTCAAGTACCAATACACTTGCCCAAAGTTTCCTGGAATTCATTAATTCTAATACCCTGGACCAGTTAATTCTTACCCCCACTAGAGGTAGCAACATCCTTGACCTGGTCATTCCTAACATGAGCGAATGTTGCTCTACACCAATAGTCAACTCCTCCTTGGTTAGAGCTGACCACAGACTAATCACCTTGGAAATCCACATCCCACCCACCCCCCACAAAGGTAACCACCATGAAAAACTTCTCCAAAACTAACTTTATGCTCCTAAAAACAGAGGTGGCTAATTTCATGGCACCCATGCACATGGAGAATAGTTGCATGACTGTGGAATCATACACCAATGCACTGTACAAACACGTACACAAATGCCATGGACCTTGCTATACCCAATAGAACCAAGATGCTCTCCTCCAAAAAAAGGAAGCCAATCTGGTGGTCCCCTGCCATAAACAAACTCTACAACAGAAGGAGAAAACTGATGCGGAATAAGGTGAAGCCCCAAGACTGGAAAAACTCCCTTATCAACCTCAACAAAATGTTGAGATCCCTCATCAAATCCTCTAAAGCTAGCTATGAAAACAGAATTGCAGCAGATAGTAAAGACAACTACAAGGCCGTCTACAATTATGTAAAGAATCTCAATGACAATACCCAGATTTGCTCTGAGCTACTGCACAATGGTACCCCGTATACTGAGCCAACAGATATTGCCCATATACTGGCCAACAGATTCAGTGCCATCTTTACCGCTCCCCCCCCAAAGGACCTATCACATTAACAGTAGATTGCCAGGCACCCAGTATTACTGCTGCACAGGTTAAAACAGGACTGTCCAAGGCCAAGAATACAGCTTCTGTGGGACTTGACAATTATCCCTGGCTTTGTTCTACATGAACTACAGAGTGAACTGGCACCTCACCTGTGTGCCCTATTCAATCACAGCCTCACCTCAGGCTTTGTCCCTACCAGATGGCGCACTGCTACAGTCATCCCTCTCCATAAAGGAGGAGTGACTACGGACCCTGGGAACTATCGCCCAATTAGCCTGATGAGTCTGATATGCAAAGCTATGGAATGTGTCATCATGGACCTAATAAACAAGGATATAGGGAATCTCCAAACTCTGGATCCTACACAGTTTGGTTTTTTGAAGGGTAGATCAAGCCTGCTCAACTTGGTTGACTTCTTTGAGTCAGTCATCAGAGCTGTAGATCAAGGAAAGGTGGTTCATACAGCGTACTTTGATCTGGCCAAGGCCTTTGATACCATTTCCCACTCAGGAATCATAGAAAAACTCAGTAAACTAAGCATCAACCCTTATATCACTAGGTGGTTTGCAAACTGGCTCACAGATAGACTCCACAGAGTGAATGTAGCTGACTCCAAGTCAGACTGTCAACCAGTCACGAGTGGAGTCCGACAGGGTTCAGTCCTGAGTCCTCTCCTGTTTGGTATCTACTTCTCTGAAGTCCAGGCCAACATGAAGGGACTCTGGCTGACAAACTTCACAGATGATTGCAAGTTGGGAGCTATTATCAACTCCCCAAGTGATGTTGACATCCTACTGAAAGGCCTCACAGAGACCAACAACTGGTGTCAGAACCATGGCCTTAAGCTCACTGCCAAAAAATGTGTTATCCCCCTTGAGAAAAACCCAGTTCCCATGAATTTCCACATTAATGGTAGTCCACTGAACACAGAAGGCATTATAAGAGATCTGGGAACACAGGTTGACAGCAACCTCTGTTTTTAACCACTACATTGCCACTATGGTCAGAAAGTCCTTCTATGTGGCACTGCTCATTAGTAAGGGTTTTGCATCCAGGAAGAAGAGGATCATTGTCTCCTTCTGCTCTTCCCTCATTAGGCCAATCATCGACTACAATGCCCCATTTGGCATGTACCTCACTAGACACCTGAAACAACTGGAGAGGCCATAAAAGTACCTAACAAAGAAGATCCTAGGCCTTAAACATTTGTCCTATATGGACAGACTCAAAAAACTCCAACTATTCTCTTTCTCATTGTGAAATAAATTATTAAAAATCAGACTGTAAAATCATTAGGCTTTTTAAAATGACAGTCACCAACACAGGAGGTTCAGATGCAAAAAACTTTACTAGTGTACACCAGGAGGCAAAAAACCATACAATACAAGTACAGAGTTTTGTCTGGAATGATACAGGAAATGTACTGTGTTTTATAATCATACATTCAAGCTGTGCCCACTTCACTGACGTGGTCAGTCACAGGGCA